>NC_051162.1:150638595-150729729 GCF_013339745.2 Dermacentor silvarum
AAAGACCTTGTCTTGCGAAACTAAATTTTTTTACTTTTTACTAATGCCTTCATCTTATTGTTGACAAAGGTTCATTCACTGACTGTGTTTTTTGACTTCGCAAGACCTTCGACATGGTGTGTCATAGATTGCTTCTATTTTAAACTACCAAACTTAGCCTTGATCCAAGCCTGTTTGCATGGCTTGAACATTTTCTTCTTAATCGGTCACAGTACGTTGCGTCAAATAACCATATATCCCCATTTCGCCCCGTACACTCTGGTGTGCCCAAGAATCATTTCCAGGCCCTCTTATTTTCTTAATATACATTAATGATTTACCCAATATGTTTCTTCTAGCATTTACCTTTTCGCAGATGACTCTGTTATCCTCCGTGAAATCTCAGACAGTTCTGATAACAAGGTCTGCTACCTCTAACTGGTGTGACGTATGGTTAATGCAATAACGTAAGTAAATGTAAATGTATGTGTGTAACTCGCAACAATATTCCTCCGCCGAACTATTATCTTAATAATAACTCCCTAGAAGCCGTCACACCCTATAAATACCTAGGCGTCCACATAACCCCGACACTTTCCTGGTCATTACACATCGATAAGTAATCAAACAATACTAACCGCATGCTAGGTTATATTCGCCGAAATTTTTCTTATGCTCCTATGTCATTAATCTTATATACAAAACGCTTATTAGGAGTAAACTGGAGTACGCCTCATCCATCTACGACCCTCACCTTCAAACCCTTATTCAATCACTTGAAGTATTCCTGAAAACAATGCTGCGCGTTTCATTTGTAGTAACTATAGTCGCACCTCAAGCGTAACTTCGATGAAAATTTCTTGCGCTTCCTCTACTCTCCGCCCGAAGTAAATGCTCTCGCCTTGCTTTATTTCGTAAACACTAAACTTTTAGTTGACCTCCGGTTTAAAGCAAATAGTCTGTGGTTCCGTATCACGAGATGTACTGTGATTTTATATGTGACCTTTCTTCATCCCTCGTTGCTGCGATTATGGTACGAATGCACTGAAGTTGATGGAATATGACTATAATGTGTCTTTTGCATACACCTTTTTCCCTGTTCAAGAAGTATGATATGTTTATTCTACATTTTGCGATAAAAAGTATGCTAATAATGTTAGTATAATTGGTGCTCTTCGCGCTTCTAGTAAATTTGGAGTGCTCAGTGATTGCGTTGATGTCCATGGTTTAACCGAATTTTTAATTGATCTTGTGAAATGTGCATTATGCATTTTGTCCCATTAAAATCAAAACAAAAAAAAAGGCAAACACAGAAATGCTTTGGACTAAAGGGGATATTTTACATCTGTTGCGCGCACTAGGCCGCTTGCGGTGTGGGAAACGCGCTGCTGATAGTGTTCGTATTGCTCAGTTTCTTGCTGTGAAGCCGGACCTTTTAAGTAAAAACTACCCAGCATGTCATTTTATTCCCAAGTAACATGTCCGGGTTGGCAAAAAAAAATGATCCTCAAATGTTTTGTAGTGTTGTTCTGGCTAAAGAATCTACCACTGTTTAGTTGTAATAAATGACACACGTACGAGCGCTATCTCCTATTGTCGCTAATGCATTTATTACTCACTTTAAACATGCTTTTTTTTACCGTCATAAATTTGTAACTCATTCTTTTACGAAGATACGCGATACGGAAAAGTGGTGCTAAAGTAGCTGAGAAAGACCTCGGCTTTGATTGTCCGATGGTACTATTCAAACAGAGGGACCCTTAGCGCAACCACGCGTTTTTACTTTAATCAGCTTACGTTGATTTCAATCCATGCTGACACTGCAGGTACTAGTCCTTACACTTCGCGTATTATTCTAACATGTTGCTATCGCACTCATTGCTTGGCCCTTATGGCGAAGCTGTGACATTTTTTTGTGTGTCACCAAAAAAAAGCCTGCTTGCCTTTTGCTCTTTATCGGGTCTTCATCTGTGGTGTGCGATGTTTACGGTTGTTCACTGAGAGCTAAGCAGTCGAGCAGATTTTGCGGAGAACAAACGAATGTACTTTTGCGACAAGTCGCGGTGCCGCGCATTGCGTACGAAGATGCTTACGCCGCCGCTTAGCGAGCCACGCGCTTCGGTGTTGCCGCACGGTTCTGTTCCCGCTATGCAGCGCAAATTCTTCCAGAGCGGAAAATTGTCATGCACAGTTGACCAGTGGCTTTTATCTTTTTGAAGCTATTCTTCCTTTATTAGGCATTCGGCAAAACGATGAAGACAAGGAGTAAATAAAAGGTTGAGCAAATTAACCCGTAAGTGCCTTATATATACGTACGAGTGAATAAGAAATATGTGGATCAAAATAATTTATCTGTCTGAAACAGATCAGTATTTTCAGACAGATGATGAGAAAGCAGCATTACCAAACCTGTTCCATGAATATAGTAAAAAGTAATGTAAAATTTGGTTTGTAATATTTTTATGCGGAACTTTTAGCGTAGATGCCACACCAAAATATAATGAGAGTGTACCTACATGAATTGAAAGTATTGTTTGGCGGAAACAGTTCAGAAATTTGTTGCAGCAGTTGTGTTGTATGTAAGCATATACCTTATTAGCTCCATTTTTTTCCGCACCACAGACCCAGTCCGGAAAACTACACCTCCCTTGAATCGGTGTCTCGTCTGTGTCTGGGTATGGGAAGTGTGCAGTCTTCAAATCCAGTCGTGCTTACTGATAATTTTTTGCTTAAGTTCTCACAAATAACTGTTAAGCTTTTCCTTTTGTAGGATTGTCACAGGCAAAGCTAAGGAAAATGACTTTTTCTGTTCAGTGGGAATTGTAAGAAGCTTCGATATGTACTGATGCGCCTATAGTATGTACAGATTCTGCAGTAGATACGAGAAACTCAGTTCTGTAATATTGTTTTGCGTATTGTGTCTTTTGCTGCGAGAAATCTGCTAACAAGAATGCGAAATCAAGCGCAGCTCTCTGTTTGTTAATGTCCTATCAAAACGCAATAGCCGCATGCTATGGCGTATTGGATCTGATATCTTAAATCTTAAATGGAAGAAGTTGAATTTTTAAGAAGCACAGTTGATGCTGCTGGCCATTAATACGGGCACAACCACACACACAAAAAGAAATTGTAATTATAAGAAGAAAGAGGCTAGAAATGGAAGCTGTGAGAACAAAACGGACTTCAACAGCGAACACAACTCATGCTCGTTTCCTCTTGCGTCTGTAAAGAAATTAGTGCGCTCGTCCAGCGCATAGGAGACAAGTGGGATGGCGCTTCCCCCTCGCGCATCAACAAAACCATTGTCATGACAGCAGGATTAACTTTTTTTCTAAGAAGCATTGCCTACCAGGCACCAGGGGCCAAATTGGCGCTCTTGACGCAATTCCCGTTTACCTAGCAGGTATACAGGCTGACTTAGCCGTGGTTAAGCTCCACGAAGGCACAAATATCTTATCTATTATACTTATCTATTTCGCTAAGAGTGTGAAAACACCAACAAAGATGTTCCTGCCAATGGTGGTAAACCGTATGCATACCAAAGTTACGGGCGGCGCATGTTCTTTCTTTGCGCCGGTCACCTACACATGATTTTAACTCCGCGCAAATCCGGAAATCGCAACCGCCAATCGAGAGCAGGATAAGCTCTGCATATGCGAAGACAAATAATGCTGGAGATCATGTAAAAAGAAAAACACATCTGCAAGTGCAATAGCACTGAGAACACTGCCGGTTTCTGTGGTGGTCCTGAAAGCCTCTATAATAAATAGCGGTGAAAAAAAGGGAAGATAGCGAGAGAAAGCACTGGCTTCACATGTTCCTGCGCGATGAATGCCCATAAAGGACGAAATAAAAAGAAAGTAGGTTAACTTTTTGTTTGGTGATTTTTGCCTGGTTTTCCTAGCGTGTATATTGTAACATTATTCTTACTTGTGAAAGAATGAGAGGCGTTGCAGGGTTTATTAAGATCCATTGACAGAAACGCACTAAGGATTATCCTGTCTTTGCGCAAGTTAGGCCACGAATGTAAACAAAGCTAGTCAAACTGTCTTTTGTATAAACCATGGTGTCGCTAGGTCAGAAAAAAAAGAAAAGCATTTGGTTGATGTCACAATAGATTGTTGTGTCAATGTCGACATCAGATGCTCAATGGTTAAACACGTTTAAAATAAATATCTCTAGACATGCGCAAAGAGACGCGCTGAACAGTTTTTCCAGGTGGCCGTACTGTCTCAGGGGGCGCCGTAGTAGTGATGATCCTTTTGCAGTCATTCAAGCCTGGAAGCGAGGCAATAACCATTTCATACGACATCGCAGTGACCGTATCAGTATGTCGGACGAGAATACAACAGACAATACACTTGACCAAGAACAGAGCACCGAAAATGAACATTCGAAAGACTACAGTGGTGAGGCATCACAATCGAAGACTTCACTCGAACAAGCATCAAGCCAGCAAGCAGAGGACGTGGAAACAAGCAGCCGTACTCCATCCACGGCGGAATTCTCCGAGGATGAAAGGCTGACAAGTGACAAGGACTCCGCTTCTCCGCGAAAGACTTGCGACAAACAAGTTCGTCGGGACAGGACCTGTGCAGTGACGGAAAAAGCTTCGCCTGAGACTTCCTTGCCAGCTTCAGGCAAGACGGAACAAGGATCTAAGTACTTTAGGCGGAGAAAGAAACGTGTACCGATGAAAGACCAGGTGGAAGGCGCTTCTTCGTCTGAAGACGCCAGCAGTGGCGTGAAACCTGAGCTGCTGGCGTCTGCTTCTCGTGCCTCAGGACGCAGTGCCTTGTGCCAGCCACGACACAGAGGTCCAGAAAACAAGAGGTCGGCGCTCGAGTCCTTTCCGCCTGACGCAATACACAGCCCGGCAACACCGCAGGCGAGTTCCTATCTGTTAAGGTTACCCGATTTCGCACATTTGTCTTCCCGAGAGGACATACGGCCACCCCCTTCCCAGTCGTCTGCTGTGAACCCTCGTATGCCAGCTGATCAGTCACATCTATCCGCTACGTCGACGCAGCCGGCAGAGTGGGCGACAGACTACATTGAAGGACAGCTGCCGGTCAGAGACCCTCACCCTGACGCAAGTTTGGATCAAGACAATGAACGGTTGGCATTCGAAGAGATGTTAGAATGGGGCGATGTAGTATCGCGAATCGTAACTTGTGCTTACTTTCTCGGGGCTGTAGTTTGCGCTTTGCTCGAGGGCAATAACTTGCAAACTTCTTTCTGTGCCATCGTCGTGCTTTTCGTTTTATACTACCCTCTCATTTTCTCTTAAGTGTGACCTGCTCTTCCATCATGCATATAGGACTGATCTCAATGCATCGTGCTTCATTCTTCTGTTAATAGAACTTCACAAACAATCTTCCGAATGATCTCTGTTGAATGAAGACACTCCATTTTCTATCGTATAAGTGTTTCTTTAGCTGCTTGCACTCTGTGCGCCAAAGTCCATGGTTGCCATGTGTGGCCGGTTGATCTCGTATAATTTTGGCGGGTGCACAGACTCTTTTCACAGAAGGCGGTCTACATCGGAGCGAAAGCTAGCGCAGGACGTGGGCACCTAACGTCACGGTGCGAAGCATTACGCGTACCCGTGCATGCTGCAGTGCAAAAATATTGATAAGGGAATCCAGTTATAATTGTTGCGATTGTTGTTCCAATAATATTGACGATTGTTGCAATAATATTGTTGCGATTCATGCCACGATGCATGAAAATACCATTATACGATATCATCATCGTCATCAGCATCATCATCAGCCTATATATTTATGTACACTGCAGGTTATGCGAAATATGCTGATTCAAAACGTCTTAGCTACATCCACTGATTTCTCATATTTAATAATGTTGCTGAAGTGAAGGTATCAGTGGTTGGTTCTGCTCGTTCCTTCAGGAATGCCGCGTGGTGCATGAAATGAAAATATTCCCAGTTTTCATTTTTTTCCCACTCATCTGAAATGTGATTCGTCATCGTATCAGTTGCAGCAGCGTATAAACAAGTGTGCCCAATGTGGTAGCTTAGTGGCTATGGTGTTTGCCGCTGAGCTCTAGGTAGCCAGATTGATCCCAGTCGCATTTAGATGGTCCTGTACGGATATTCAGGTGCACGTTCAACACCCTAGGAGGTGAAAATTAATTCGGAATCCCCCACTACGGCATCCACCGTAATATTGTGGATTAGGCACAGAAGGGCAAAGAACTTCCTAATTATAATATGTTCATCTGTGCAGCGTACACGCTATGTCTTAAGAGCACCTAGGTGTTTTGCCATAGTAAGCCTTGTTCGACAGGTTTAATTTTGTTGCATACCACTTCAGACGCTTTCCATCTCGTTGCGCTAGGATATCTTTTCACTGCCGACTCTGATATCTAATCGTTTCGAGTGATAAAAGTTTTCCGTTCTGTCTAATATGGCGAGCAGATTCGTCCTCCTGCGTCCGTAGGCACCGCTTGTCAAAGCTGAACAACAGCCTCGATGGCGCCGCACGGCTGGGCTTCAAAGCCTTCCGAGTTCAGTGTCAGTTTCAGAAAGCGCACGTTTGCGCATTGCGACTCCCATTATTTTCCTATTCAATTGGTTTTGACATATCCTGGCCTTACAGCCACGTGATAGACAAGAGTAAATTGACGTAACCGGGTAGTAAAGCAGATTACAATGACACAGAGAAACATACGTAAAGAGCGGCCACGCGAGCCGTTTCGCGGCCGAACAAGTAAGGGTCTGACCACCCCCAGGCGGCGGAGGCACGTCCGCTTCCACTTCACCTCAAAGTAGACAGCTTATCGTACAGTTGACAGGTGGCATCCACGGGTTCCATTCCCATAGAGACGATGGGGCTGCGCCGGTCATGTGCCGCTGGTTACGCCCACCCCACTGCACTTTTCAACACGTCGCCTCACCTTTGCGGTAAGTTGTTTCCTTTTGTCAGCACAAAAAATTTTCGTGTTTCTTGCGTTGAGAGAATTGTTAGCAAGACGTTTGCTATGCTGGGTAAGCGTATGTTGCAATTGTAGCATAAAATATGAGCCATGGCACCCGTTTACCGTGCAGCCACCCATTTGTTTCGGCATCCGTCTTTTCCATGAATAGCATGCGCATTACTTCCAACGCGTAATCTTCCAAAGGTCACTCGCAACACCTTCGGTTTAAAGCATAGAATTTGTTATCTGTGGCTCACTCGTATCCTCGCACAAACGTTTTATTTGGCGCGGATCGAGCAGTGTAATGCGCATTTGTGATCCTTTGGTGAAGGCTTTTTGCCTCACTGCATATGCATGATGCGTGCGCCTGGGCCGGTTCGCAAGTGCCAGTTGTACTTGACGCGTTGATTGTCATGGCTAACGCATTCTTGTTGCGGTCTGTGTCTTTGGTTTGTGACTGTGCATAGCCTCCTCGATAAACTCTGTGCCTGTCAAGACGCCGAGACATAAATAGGGAGGCGCCGTCGGCAGAGTTGCACACTGCCGCCGCTCATTTCGCTGAGGGCGCCTCCGACGTAGAGTGCCGCCTCGCCTTCCGTCTGCGCGGCGGGCCAACGCCGACTGTTTTAATTGCTGCGATGGTGGAACAACGATCCACTGGGTGACCAGAGCCTTGTTTATAACGCTCTAGAACACCATAGTAGTGTCTCGAATACAGTCTGTGAAATTGCGAGCGCGCTTGCAGTAACTGTAGTGTCAAAGCGGAGTGCGCGTCGCACGTACCAAAAACAAAAACAAAGAAAAAAACAAGAAAAAAGGAAAAAAAAAACGTGAGTTTGTTCATTGTGGTAAATACGTCCTCAATTACCGCTGTAAAGTGCAGAAAATACGCAAGTCGGCAAGCGTTCTCACAGCTATATCTTGTCAAAAACTGCTTGCGACGCTGCTCTCTGGTGAGCCGTCCTTCTTATATTCATCTTCTTCGTTCATTCTTATAGTGAGCCGTCCTTCGGGCCTCAGCGCACGTTAGTAGCATACTATTTTCATGACTTTCAGACAAGTTTTCCCCAAGTTCATTTGCATCAGATGAGCGTTGTGGCCGACGTGAATATTCATACCCAGAAACCCTTGCACTTTCTACCACGTCCGTGTGCCTTGGCGACCAGGAAAAATAGGAACAAATATTTAAGGACCTAGAAAAACCGCCGCATGCCTTGAATGAGCTAGATGCGAGCGAATATGTTATTGCAAACGCTTTGTTGAACGATGCATGCAACTCAGACATACAAAATACCGAGATGCATACAGTACAGACATACAATATCCCGAGGGCGCTTCTGTCACTATATGATTTGTCACTATATGCGTTGCTCGAAGTTACATGTATGCACCTGAAGAAGTTCATGGTGCTTTAACCGCCCATGATGTCTGTGAAACAGCGTGGTCTCTCCGAATGCGTTTTTTACGTGATCGCATGCCAAAAGCATCTAGCAATCACGGTCGCTCAGCGTTGAGCTCAGGTCCACAATCACCCAAGAAGGTTTAAAATGCGTGGACCGCACCAACGTTGCTAGGTTTGACCGTACTGCACGTGAAAAACCGACACAAACAATGCACCCGATTTGCGATGCCAGCGGAGGTGACGGAGACGTGGGCACATGGCTGGAGTCATGAGCTAGTCTACGTCGGTGGCGCCATCTCTCGGTGGAAACGACCAATAGAGAGAGGGTAAAGCGACGGCCGATCGAGCGCCGTTTGACAGGCACATAGTTACCGAGGAGGCTATGGGCTGTGTCTTTATCAAGAGTGTGATTCCGTATTTTTCCTGTTCAATTCACACTGTAAACACGAAAAAAAATACCCTTCTTTGTGTGGAACCACTGCTTCATATTGTGTACAAAGGAGAAAATCGGCTCAACAGCTGCAAGAAATTGCACTAAAAGAGCTCTGATCGCATTATCTTTCGAATCTGCACGAGCTAATTCAGCCTTGCCTAGGTTCGTCGAGAATCTTGGCGGTTCTTAAATAAAAAGGTTGCGATCCGCGAGTTTATTACGCCTGTATGTAGCACATGCCTAAAAATGAAATCTTAAATATCTTCCGCTTCACTATAGACAACACAGCTGAACGTTTTAGCAGCCAAAGCTAAACCAGAATCAAAAGCATTGCCATCGAAACATAAACAAAAACAGAGCTAAACCGCGCGTTCAAAATCTCGGAAGAGAAAATGAGCGTTACCACCAGCCACTAGAAGCGCTGGTGGCAGTGCAGTAGGTCGGCCGCAGGGCCCTGCTGGAGTTTCCGTTCCTTGCCTAGATGTTTCTCTATGACAGTGCCACGAGCTGAAAAGCTGTGCTACGACTTGAAACTGCTGCCACTTCTACGTAGACCGTTGTTTTAGCTGAGCGTTACTAGCACTTCACTCAGCTCCGCACAAATTTCACGCGCTAAGGCACTGCAGAGAAGTGCGTTTATTTCGATAGCAATTACACGGACCCTCTAGGGACATGCCCGCCATCGTCGTGGTGCTGTGCCGCTGTTGACAATGCATGCGCGGCTCGCCCGGAGAAGATTAGAGAGCTTACAGAGATGGGAAGCGCTTTTGGCTGCAAAACATGGTGTAGGTTTATATATATATATATATATATATATATATAGGTAAATAGTACACATATATTATACAAAATAGTAGACTACTGCAATTTGGAATCACATGACGCATACATATATATCTATATTTTATGTGATGGTGTATTTATTCTTGCATGGGAATGCTAACCGTTTCGTCGCTTATACTATATATATATATATATATATATATATATACATATATTGTGACGTCTCGGTTGGGACGACGTTTATTAGGCCCGGGAGCTCGTCAGCGAACCAGCGCAGCACACAGGCGATGATGATCACATATACAGGCGAAGAGGAGGATAGGTAAAAGTGTGAGGATCATCATAACATACAGATGATGAAGATATGCGTGATAAACGCCCACACTAATTTCCCTCCGACGTGAAAGCGGCCATCCTGGCCGGCCGTCAAGGTGTCGAGGCACGCCGCGTGAAGGGCTTCATGCGGGAGACGTGGACAACCATGGTATCGCGGCAACGGCGGTCTGTGGGGGCGTCAAGAGGAGTGACGCGATAGTTGACAGGCGAAGTCTGCCCAAGGACTATGTACGGCCCGATGTACCGTGGCTGGAATTTTTCGCATAAACCAGGGGTGCGAACAGGATTCAGGAGCAGGACCTCGTCACCAGGTCGAAAAGATACAACGCGATGGCATTCGTCGTAAATATATTTCCGGTCTTGTTGTCTGGCCTCTGTGTTCAGGCGAGCAAGCTGGCGACAGTGGTCGAGTCGGGAAATGTACTCTTCGCACGATGATAGAGATGTATTATCCTTGGAGTTGAAGATATGAAACGTCCAGAAAGAAAGTAGGGGAGTGCCCATAAACGAGGCAAAATGGCGAGTAGCCAGTTGTGCGCTGCACGGCCGTGTTATAGGCGAAAGTGACGAATGGTAAAAGAAAATCCCAGTTTTTGTGGTCTGGTTGAATATAAGCGGCGATCATGTCGGCAAGGGTGCGATGAAATCGCTCGGTCAGGCCGTTAGTATGGGGGTGATAGCTAGAAGCTGTCTTGTGGGCAGTGCCGGAGGCTCGAAGAACTTCGTTTAGCAGTTGGGAAAGGAACGCCTTTCCACGGTCACTGAGCAGTACACGAGGAGCACCATGGCGTAGAATAATCGTTTCAAGAACGAAGTGAGCAACTTCCGAAGCAGAGCCACTAAGCACAGAACCTGTCTCAGCGTAGCGCGTCAGATGGTTGATGGCAGTCACTATCCATCGATTGCCAGCAGTAGTGACCGGAAGGGGCCCGTAAAGGTCGATCCCAACAAGCTCAAACGGGGCTGCGGGGCACGGAAGCGGCTGTAATTGGCCGACAGGAGCAGATGTTGGGAGCTTGCGACGCTGGCAGGGAGAGCAGGAACCGACGTATCTGGCGGCGCTAGCAGAAAGGCCAGGCCAATAAAAACGACTCCGAATGCGGTCATAGGTTTTATGGAACCCAAGGTGGCCAGCTGTCAAATCATCGTGAAAGGCGTTGAGGACACGAATTCGGAGAGAGCGTGGTAGAACTGGCACCCAGCGTTGCCCATCAGGATGGTAAATATACGGCTATACAGCACGCCATCGTCCAGCTTAAAGTGCGCGAGCTGGCGACGGAGGCGCACGTTAGGTGGACGAGAAGCCGCAGAGAGGTGATCAATGAAGCGTTTACAGTACGGGTCAGCCAGATGACGAGAGGCGAGTGGCTGATCATCGTCGAAAGGCAGTTGGTACATTGAGGCCAGGGAGGAAACCGTAGCAGTGTCGGTAGAACTGGTGCCGTGCGAAGCGATTGCAGAGGCGTCGAGCGGGGCCATAGGAAGCGGGCAGCGAGAAAGAGCGTCGGCGTCTTGGTGTTTCTTTCGGGACTTGTATATGATATCGAAATCATACTCTTGGAGGCGTAAAATCGAGCGACCCAGGCGTCTAGACAAGTTCTTGAGCGTGGAAAGCCAGCCTAAAGCGTGGTGGTCCGTAACGATGGTGAAATGACGGCCGTGGAGATAAGGGCGAAACTTCTGTATCGACCAAACAATAGCCAGGCACTCTTGCTCAGTGATCGTATAGTTCTTTCGGAAGCGCTGAGTAGATGGCTGGCGTAATGACGTACACGGCGTACACGCAGGGCGTAAGGAGGCAGACCGGACGGCCAGAGGACGTAGGACCGAAAAGCACACTCTACCGCTATATATATATATATATATATATATATATATATATATATATATAGTAACTGGATTTTTCAATGGGCCAAGCGTATTTAGGAAAATCAGAAGCACAACTTCGCGGTTATCTTAGGTTTATTATTAACCCAACAGTTTCGGTCGGTGGACCGACCTTTTTCAAGGGATACAGGAAATTCTCGCAACAGTCTTTTTATATCTTCAAGTAGAGAGAGAAAAGGCGCCAAAAAAAAGTGAGAAAGGAGAGATAGAAAGAGCAAACAACAAAAAAAAAAATAAATAAAAATCCCAGGGAGAGAGCCAATGGCAGGGAGATTACTTGTTGGTAACGGGGTTCTTCAGGGCGCGTGCTTGTCATTATTGGCAGTGGATAAGTGCTTGATACGTTCCCCATTTTGGGTCGCTGTTAAGCGTGTTTGACATGCACATTTGTCGGACACGCCTGTCATGCTAAGTTGAACATGCCAAAAGAGAGAGAGAGAGAGAGTTAAAGGAAAGACACCAAGACCTGGTCGTGCCAGGCAAAGCAAAGGGCAAGGCCGCTGTTAAGCGTGTTTGACATGCACAATTGATGGACACGCCTGTCATGTTAAGTTGAAATGCCCCCCCCCCCAAAAAAAAAAAAACGGAGAGAGTTAAAGGAAAGACACCAAGACCTGGTCGTGCCAGACAAAGCAAAGGGCAAAACACGAGAAACACGGAAGAAGAAATAACCTGCAAATATAATAGTATATATATATATATTATCATGTATTTTACAGTGCAGCTGTATACCTCTACCAGCCAAGGAAGTTTTCGTGTCGGCGTAAGCAAAGACGCCAGGCTAAAAATTGAATACACACAGCATATCTCCTTTGACATCAGGCATACAGCATACAGCTCAGCAGTCGTTTTCAAAAGAAAAACCACAGAACAAGCATCAAAACCACATGATGGATGATAAGTCGCGTGTGAACAATGGGAACAGCCTCCAACGCGTTCCGGTAAAGATTAGGTTTGCAGCTGCTTCGAAAGCGGTTGACGTCATTCAAAACCATCGTGAAACCAGTGTCTCTGGTTTCGCTTGTAGAGCCACGTCTGTGAATTAAACTGACGTCACAATGGATAATCGTTGTGGGTGTCGTTTACAGCGTTCCTTCTCATGCGTGTGTTTCCCGGTAAAGATCTCGGTTGCGAAAGCTACTCCGAGTGGAAAAGTACCCAACAGCATAGAAATAACGTAGTGACGTCACCATGGTCTAGCAACTCATTCAGTCTGGGGTGTACCTATGGCAGCCTGAAGGCTGCCATGGGTACACCACAGAAAGTAAAGACGCCAGAAGAACAGCGTGAATATATAGTTGTGAAGTAATAAAGGGTGTGGTTGAGTACATTTCACTTGTCTCTGGTTGCCCTCTTTGTAGAGCCACGTGTGTGAATTTAAGTGACGTCACAATGGGTAATCATTGTGGGTGTCGTTTACAGCTTCGCTGTCCAGCCACCTTCACAGCGCGGATTGGAGCCACAGTTTCTTTTAAATACCATTGAGCTTTTTTGTTTTCATTATGCCAGAGAAGAAGCTCGTGTTTAACATATTTTGGAATAGGTGTAAACCGCCGTGCTTAGAAAGGTACTTATTTGGCGTGATAAGCTTCTGTTTTCTTTAACTAGAGGCAAGCTATAAAAATAGCACATTTTAGGAAATTGAGGTGAAGGACATAGTATCTTTAGTCCTCTTGATTTACTCGGAGAATTAAGAGATGCGAATGCGGCAACCACCTGGGTCACGGCAGCATCGCACTCAATCGACCACGTCACGAGCCGCGCTGGTTTCATTTCACCCGGGTGTTGCAATTGAAATCCTCACGACTGAGAAACTTTATCACGCTCACCGCTTTTCGCGGGCTTCTTCGGAACAATTAGAAGCAAGAGATATCAGCTTGAGTGGGTCGGTAGCATTGCTCCCGTTGTTTTCGAAAGGTTTTTTTTTATAGAGAAGTTGTATATGGCTAGAATCTGGTGGATTGTCTCCGGCGACATAGACCAACAATGTGCGCCGATCTTGTTGATTGTGGAGAAAGGGTCCAAGTGCAAAGGCACGTGCCCCTGTGGACTATGGTTGATGTATAGGTATATATTGGCGGCGGATATGTGGGATGATGGATGGCCTATTGTTACACCCTTCGCCACCGCCGATGCCTCTTTCACAGAAGTCGAGACACTCGGCGATGGCACTTCGTTGTGCCCCTTCGTCTCGTGACGTAGAGATAGCGTTGGAGCTGTTATCAGCAGCTGCCCTTTCGACTCACTATGGGACGGACGCGTGTCGTTCGCTCGGAGGAAGAGCAGTATTGAAAGAGCGCCAAGGTGCACAGAAGCGCGAATGGGCGCGAAAACGACGTGAAGCCGCTAGCGCCAGCTTCGCTGGACTTCCCTCTTAACAGGGTGGAAGGGCTCTGGATTTTACAGTGAAGTTGTATACGGCTAGGATCTGGCGGATCGTCTCCGGCGACATAGACCAACAATGTGAGTCGATCTTAGTGATAGTGCAGAAAGGGTCCAAGTGCAATGGCACGTACCCCTGTGGACTATCTTTAAGTATTTCTTTATTTCTGTTCCAATATAGTGAAAATATGCAAGATTGCTTAGCCACTTTTCTGCATAATGCACGTACCGATCCGCCCAGATCCACCAAGAGCATGAAGGCTTAACTGTATCTGGATATGTGTCCTACTTGTTTCTGCATGCACCTCTCTTCAACATCCAGGCAGGCACCATTCATAGCTTTCGTCATCGCGGCGCTGATTGCAAACAGCAGGAGGCGACGAGGCATGTCATGCACTACTGCTACAATGTCGTTAACTGAAACAAGCTTCTCGTCATATTGAACATTATATTGTATCGGGGTGTTTATCGTTTGAGAAAAGACCTTGCGAACCTCGCGTTTCATTCCCATGCGGTTCGCAAAGATACTACAGTCCTCATTGGTTTTTTTGCATGACAGTCACTAGGATTTAGGCAACGTTTGTGTGATAAGGTAGAATTTTGTGTGCTTACAAACTCCGCAGGATAAGTTGTTCTTGTCAGAAGGTCGCTGTTGCTATAGTATAATAGCTTGTAGTGTCCAAATGAGCTAATAAATTCTGATGTACTAGCGTTTGGACTTAGCGTGTAATACAAGTGAAAAGAGAAAAGAGGAGCTATGTTTTATTAAATTCTAAATTTTTATTATTCCTCAATCTCGCGCTTCTAGGCTTCTTGTACTCCAGACATTCTAGCTTACCATCAATTAACATAAATATAATCTAGATCACGCTCCGTTTTGGGATATTTCTTACAACTTTTTCTATTGGTTTCCTCCGTTTAGTAAACATTCTTCAAAAAGTGTTCTTTGGAAGGATGTTGTGAATTCATTGTAGTAACAATTAAAATTCCCGCCTAGCAGGTCTTCTATTCAGTCTGAAGTTCTGTTGTAGAAAGTGTGTCAAAAGTTCTGAAGGTTTGATGGTGCTTCTTTATAGTTTCCCAGTTGTTTTCTTCGCAAACACCGTTCATGCACGTCTGCAACATGAGTAAAACATGCATTATTGAGTGCGCACTCTGTTAAAACTAAGCATTGAAAAACAATTGTACGTTATTATAAGATCACGGTTTCGACGCATGTTGTAACTAGAAACCTTGCCAACAATATTCTGAATAAACAAAACGACTGCAAAAAAGCTTCACTAAATACTTGGGTGAAACAAAACACACGTTGGCAACTTTTCGTTTTATTTTTTCTTTGGGGACTTTTATCTAATAATGTATGGTGAACAAACATACGCAAAGTGCGTTTTCATAACGCTTTCGACGAGATTCTGCCTTCGAGGCATCATGCTTAGTCTTACAAATAATTGGGAACCAAAACTTAGGGATTTACAATCATTCTGTTGGTAATGGTGACGGTAGTTATAAAGACAACTACCGAATTCGTCCCGTTTATTGAGGGTGACAATCCCAGACCTTTCCGAGAAACTGATCGCAAATTTTTGTCATTCATATCGTTTCGCTGCCAAACAGAAGGATGCATCTTTTATGGAATAGCCTTAATGTGGGTAATTCATAAGAAATACACAATTATCCATCTTTATATAAGTGCCATTTCTTCGCATAAACTCATTCTTCACAATGGCTGCTTTTTCTGAAAATTGCCGAAAACGTACTACGCACAGGCACAACGTAAAGCTTGGGACACGTAAAGCGTGTCCAGCATCCACCGCCATGGCGGTTAGTGGCGCGGGCTAACACTCCGAAAAATAGATGCGGTACACGTGCAAAAAAGTTGCAGTGGCTTAGCTCGGCTATGCCAGGATATACGTAGCGTTAGCAAAGGTTCAGCTGATTATTCTTAGCTTTCCTGGTTGTCCCTCTGAGGCGCCGCCGCTAAACTCAACGTTTCACGCATGGCACTACTCAGCGGCGTCAAGTATTTCATGTGCCATAGTCTTTCGCACACGTCGCACACATATCCAAACGGATTGTTTACGAAGTCCGTCTGGAAGGTCCGAGTCGCACTGGCGCTTTCGCTGAGTTTCACAGTATATTCATTCGATCGGCGAGCCTTGACGTCATCGACGGCGTTTTGTTGTTGCTGCTGCTGAGATGGTCGGGCACGTCGCTCAGCCTCCTGGAGACGCCGCTTTGCTAGACGTTCGTCCCTTTGCTCCAGTGTCTCCGCAGCACGTTTAGCCTTCTTCTGTTCATTCCTCCTACGCTCAACCGCTAATTGCCAGGCAACTGCTTCGGGATTCGATGAGTCAAGCTTCTCCGTTCTTCTGCGCTGTTGAGCAGCATTTGCGCTCTCCTTCTCCATGGCTATACCACACTGGCAAACGCCAGTCAGAAGCGCAGCGGCTCCAGCGCAGTGTCAGACGGCGACTGCACAGCGAGCGCGCGCCCGTGCCAGTGCGTCTACCACGGCTACGACGTCACTCCTCTGGAATGCGCAGACCGGCGGCGGAGTGCGCGAGAGGTGCCGGCTCCGGTGGCTCCGGTGCGCAAGCCATGTGACATCACTGATCCTTGCGCATGCGCAGCACGGCTCTTGATGTGCCGCGCGAAACGGGCTTGGCTAGGCCAGTGTAGCTAACGCTACAAAATCCTAAAGAACGTTACCGGGGAAATGGGATGACAGCAGCTTCTTTAGCTCGGTGATTTGGAGCATAGCGTGGCATAATCGGGCGTTGGTTACAGCACGCGTTGGGCAACTATGTACAGATAGGAAGTCGTCTTTTTCTTCATGCCCTTTATCTTATACATATTTTTCATTTGGATATTTTAATTGCGCACAAACGGAGATTTTTGTGCGGCTTCCTCGGTCACTTTTTTGTAGGCAACATATGATTCCAACAAAAATCAAGCACATCGCTTCTCAGCTACACCTTGCTTCGCACCTGAGTGTGTGAAACTCGTTCTTGGGATTTGATTGTGAAAAGAAATGTAGCAGCACCCATCTCAAGATCACTGTCGACGGTAATGCGCTAGCACTGAGTCAATATAGCTAGAGACTATACTGTCCAAACAACCTATATGTAAGAGGCGTGGACTGCAGCGGGACTCCTTATTCCCGTTTTTCTAAGAACTCTCCGCACAATCTAGCGCCGCCACCGCGAAGCCTGCGTATGTCCTCCGAAATCTCTGGCGCGCTAGTGCGTGCGAACGCTAAAAAAAACGCATCATTCCTCTAACCATGGTCCTCGGTCATGCTTCGATTGATTGATTTTGATTGATTGATTGTTTATTGGCATCCCCTTTGAAACGGGGCGGCGACAAATAGTCACCTAGCCTGCTTGATTTAATCAGGTATACTATACATGTTCTTTATCTAGCATTTTTGTATACCTCTCATTAATATTCTTTTTCAAAATTTTACCTTGTATCGCTGCCTATGATTTTAAGAGATCAGGTCTTATCCATCTTTTCCCTGCTTTTTTTCCACCAGTACTCTAATCGTCTCTTGCTGATCTCTACGGCTGATCTGTTTATATTTCCTTCCACTTTAAACCCAAGCGCTTCTGGGAGTTGCACGTTACCTACGGTTCTCGCTGGGTGGATCCCGTCGCATTCCATTAGGATGTGCTGACTGGTCTCTGGATCTTTACTGCAGCATACACATGTCTCATCTAGTTCCGAATATTTGTTCCGATATGTTTTCGTCCTTAGGCAACCGGCTCGAGCCTCAAATAGCAAGGCACTGCCCTTTGTGTTATCGTACAGATTTTCCCTTCTAATTTCTTTCTTCTCATTCTTGTAAATCTCCATTGTCCTTTTCGTTTCCATTCTTTGCATCCAATTCACGGTCTCTATTTCTCTCACTTTCTTTCTGATGACCCCTGGTTGTCTATTTACAGTTTCGATTATCCTATACTTGGTTGCCAACTTCCTTGACCTCTTCCTCCATTCTGTGTCCACGTTTTTCATGTAGAGATACTTGTGCACTTTAGCCGCCCATTTATTTTCATCCATGTTCCTGAGCCTTTCTTCAAAACTAATTTTGCTTTGTGCTTCTCTGACTTCAAAAGAGGCCCAACCCATGTCACCCTGCACTGCCTCATTTGTCGTATTACCGTGTGCTCCCAAAGCCAACCGGCCTACTGATCTTTGGTTAACTTCCAAACCCGCCAATATATCCGATTTTAAGCATATAATGGCATTTGCGAATGTTAGCGCTGGCACCATTACTCCTTTCCAGATTCCACGCACCACCTCATACTTATTGTGGCCCCACAGTGCTCTGTGTTTCATTATTGCTGCAATCCGCTTCCCCTTTATTTTCAGATTATCTTGGTGGTTGCTTGAGTAATTCTTTCCTTCGTTTATGTGTACGCCAAGGTACTTATATTGCTTCACTATGGGTATTGCTGTTGAATTGACACCACGAAGTTACTCGTGTGTTCATTAAAGATCTTAATCCCTGATTTCTCTGTGCTAAACTTAAGGCCTAGATTTGTCGCTGCGTTCCCACAGATATTCGCAAGTATCTGTAAATCTTTTTTTATTGTCTGCTAGTAGCACAATGTCGTCTGCGTACATCAGTCCAGGGACCTTCTGTTGCACCATTTGTCCATTACGCATGTATGATAAATCAAAACCTAATTCGTTGTTTTCCAGTCGTCTTTCTATGCCCTTGACGTAAAGCGTGAACAACAATGGTGACAGAGGACATCCTTGCTTCAATCCTTGGTGAATTCCCACCGTTTCATTTACTTTTCGGCCTTCCCCTGCCACTTGTACTTGGTTGTCTCGATATATCTTCCTCAGCAGCTCCACGAAATCGTCATCTGTGCCTTCGTATTGAAGAATATCCCACAACAATTCCTGTCTACGTTTTCATAAGCTCATTTAATATCTAGAAATGCTATCCATAATGTCTTTTCTGAGCTACTGAAATCTCTATGCACTGAGTTAGTACAAACATATTGTCTTCTAAGCGTCTGCCTGGCCTGCACCCATTCTGTAGTTCCCCCAATACACCGTTTTCCTCCACCCACTTCGACAGTTCTAACTTTATGGCTTGCATTGCCATTCTATATATCACCGACGTTGCTGTAACTGCCCTGTACGAGCTCGTCTTATCCTTATCTCCTTCATTCATTCTGGAGACGCGGCGCCATCTCATGGCGCTGCCAAAAAGTGCGCGCGTGGACTCTGAGACTCGATACCTGGTGCGAACGCTGAGACTTGTTTCCTCTCTTGCCGGACACCCAGCGGCCAATACTCAGTGAACCAAGTTGGCGAGATCTTCATTGAGGAGCGGCATGTACCTAGTGTATTTATGGTGTATTCATCTTGCCTTTGAGTGCGAGTTTTGACCGAAATTGAGCAGGGCTTTCAGAAATGAAGGTTTGTTTACATTATGTATATGAGTAGAATAAGCGAAATAACAGTAAAAGAGTGATCGTTACGGCAGGCAGCGAATCGGATGCTGTGGCGCACGGCGAGAAATATCTGGATTGACTGCTTCTCTAGTTTGGTTTTATCAAAACGAATGCAAACGTAGCTCTCGATCATCCCCCAGCACCACCACCTTTTCGTAAGCTTGATATTTAAAAAAATTCCTTATATAAACTTTTATCGCCTTTGCATAGCATACAAATTAGAAATAATGAACAATTGACACTTTCTCGCCTAATTAGTCGCCTTGGGACACGAAGATTCACAAGTATTCCGTTCGCCAAGCAGACTTGGAAAGTACAATTATGCAGAACCAATTACGAGCCGCGAATTTATTGACACAAACTTCAGGAGTTATTAAACTTATGCCACAGTCGAAACATCGTTCCGGAGGGGTCACCCAGAAAAGAATTGCGTGCTTTCTTTTCAAATTTCTAAACGTTGCTTTGTTTCATTAGTTCTGTAAATCAGTCTCCAATCAGGTGCTTTTCATTTAAATCCAATTTTAGCACTGCTAAAAGGCAATTTAAGCATGATTTGTTTGTTTCTTTAAAAATGTGATACATGTTATTCTGTTTTAACTGCGGAAGTTAAACACTACTTTATGTAGCTTTGAGTTGCCATAGTACAAGTTGTCTCAGTGTGCTCTTTTAATGGGATACGGGCAGAAAAGTTGGCGGGTGGTATTTTGCGTCGGAACTAAAGTTGAACTCTTGAAAATGACGAATACAACAAGCTGGTTTATAAAAAGAACGAGAAAATGTTTTTGCGATTTTCTGTTGCACCTTGCCTCCAAGCGGCCGCCGGCAGAAGCTGAAATTTGACGCCATAACATCCACCCACCCGAGCGCGTCCGTCCGTGTAATTCATTGTCCAGGGCAGCTGGGCGCTCGGTCTGTGGCGCCGCCGCACGGGAGAACGTAAACCACGGCGGCGCCTCGGATCTTTTTGTGCCCCGGTGGCTGCGCTGCCGGGCGCTGACGCGAAGCGGCGGTCGTTCATCAAAACAGTGATGCGTTTATTTAGGAATAGCCCAAGGACGGGAAAAGGAGACCACTGTCACCTGCCTGACTTGTAGGCACTGGTTGCTGTTAAGGGATCGATGCAATTCCTAAATAAACGCATCACTGTTTTGATGATCCAAACTTAATCTCACTATTAGGAGGGAAGCATTCTACCTGACTGGAGCAGTATTTTTTTTTTTATTTGGGGTGTTGCAACGCTGCGCTCCGCAGCACCCCAACGATCACCGCTTCGCGTCGGCGCCCGGCACCACGGCTTCCGCCGCGGCACCGGAGTACAACCGACCGCACCGCCAAACAGAGAGGAAACAAAGAAAATGGCGATATCAAGAAAAAAAAATTGAAATTGTCAGGGCGGTAACCGAATCCGCGAACCCTCGGTCTCATATCGAGCGTCGTAACCACTAGGCCACATAATCATGCTTCCGGAGCATGCATTCATGCGAATTATGATTACGCTCGAGCGTCAGATTCTCCTGTGCGGCGGCGCCACAGTCCGAGGGCCCAGCTGCCCTGGAAAATGAATTGCGCCGCGCGTCCAAGGTTGGCCACAGCCGTCGCAGTGTTTCCGTCGCAGTGTTTCGTTCCCTGGCAGCGTTTGTTTAACCCCTTTCGGCGATCTTCACACTTGCTCCGTCCGAAACATTATCCCCGTCGGCGCTCCACTCAGGTGGTGCGTCTTACATGCGCCTTCTCGCGGTCGTCGCTCAGTATTGACGCGTTCGTCGTGGCGGTAGGAAATAGCACAGACATTGTTGTTATAACAGCATCGTCGGTCGTGACACGCCGTCGCACACATTTCCCAGAGGCTAGAAGGTGCGTAAAGTTTGGATACCCGCCTGTCAGCCATCACATCACGCCCAGCCTGGAGACCTCTAAAAATGACATCATTTGCGCGGACCACTTCATCGGCGATGATTATGTGACCAGCCCGGCTGTGCTGAAAAGCCTCGGCATGCCGATCAATAGGCAACGCCTAAAGCATGACGCTGTGCCATCGGTCTTCTCAGGAAAACGCAAGGCAGAACTGATCAGCGGCGCGTTTGAAAAGAGGAGGCGAAAAGATGTCGATAACTGTTTTCGGTCATTTGCAGCCTTCTTGAGCGGTGTGAGGGCGAGGCTGGTGCGAGATGCCCGAGGCTGGGCACGAAGGCAGTAATGTCTTTAAAAATGTTGGCAAAGCATAGTAAAGCAATACAAGGCTAGCGAGCGTCAACATACAACGTTGTGTCGGTTGTTCCACTTATGTGAAGGAGTGTATTACGCTCGGGGGTTAAGTACGCTCGCTTTGTTCCTATTCATATACATGGGAAAGGAGAAATCGTTTTTCTCAGGAACCACTGTACCAAATTTGATGAGGTTTGTTGCTCTTAAAGGAAACGGCTAAAGTCTGGTGACTGATGGCTGCACATTTTCTATTTATGTCGTCAAATTTTATTGAAAGTTTGTCAAGATAGCAAATTTTCTGAAAAAAAAAAACAAATTTTACAACTGTGCAACTGACCAATCAAAAATCATATTACACTGCTGTAAATTACGCCTAATAGTACATCTAAAGCGGACAAAATTGATATAATATACATGGCTCTCATATAAACCACTAATATGTGAATAGAACTTTTGCAAAACATGTGTAAATATTGTAATAAATTCACATATGATATAAATTGAGGTCTCAAATTTTCCCGCTTTGGATGAAATTTACCTAAATGCGATATCTGTTTATGGAGCAGAGCAAACAATTCGTAAAATTTGTGCTTCTATTTTTTTCAAACTTAACAATATTTGAAAGCGATTTTTAGGAATTTAAGTTTTGAAATAAAATCCCGCTGTGAAAATTCATTAGAAGTTCATCTCTCAAATACAACAAATTTCATTAACAAAAGGTCCAGCAGGTATTTCAGACAAAGCATTTGTGACTTTTACATGCGTTTGAATAGGTGGCATCTCAGTTAGGTTCCAGCTAAAGCTTCCTCATAAGTACCCGCCACTGAACTCCTGTTCTCTTTTCTTTTTCTTTCTATTATTGTGTATATTTAGAAGTGATAAGAAGCTAATAGCAAGGTTAGGAAAAGTGTTATATAGAGATATTTTTCTGCAACGCAAGTATATTTATGAATATTATCTGTTACTCGTGCTTTAGGTGATTTTATAATTTTAAAATGTATTTTGCATTTCGGTTGTGTATGTTTCACGTTGTGTATTAGCATGTATTTGGTTGTTTTTATGGTCACATATAGAAATGTATTTCGGTTGTGTATTAGCGTATATTTTTCTAAGATTGCTGAAATTGTGCATTGCAAATGCTGCTAACTACTGTCGCGTGTAAATGTCAAAATTAGTGTTTTTATGCAATCTCACTGTATTTCACCAATCTTTTGTATTATCTCGGCACCCTTGTAGGGTGGCATGGTGTCGCCAGGCACTCCTTTGCCTTTTTTTATTTTCCCTGAGTCAACTTAAAAATGGTAGCTAATAGAAGAACGAAGAAACAAAGAAATCTTGCTTCTGTAGTTTTGCTAAACGAAATTTACAAAACTGGCAACAGTGTTGCTCTGCTAACGCCTGTGCAGCTTTCAGAAACGCACGTGTACCGTTCTTTGTGCGCTCGATAAGGAATCCTAGGTGGCCAAAATTATTTCGGAGCCCCCCACCATCGCGTGCTATACAATCACATTGTGGTTTTGGCAAGGAAGACCCCATAATTTTTGTTTCAAAAATTTTGGTTCTGATTAACACTTTTTTTAGCTATACCTCAATACAAAACCAGCCTATTCAGAGGCTGTTGTTTTTTA
This sequence comes from Dermacentor silvarum, assembly GCF_013339745.2. Taxonomy (NCBI): domain Eukaryota; kingdom Metazoa; phylum Arthropoda; class Arachnida; order Ixodida; family Ixodidae; genus Dermacentor; species Dermacentor silvarum. The sequence continues at coordinate 150,662,041 of NC_051162.1, forward strand.
AGGAAGAATTCTATTTAAAGAACTTCCGTTGACAGCGATTCTATTGTGTATATATATATATATATATATATATATATATATATATATATATTTGCACTTGTTTTAACCTGCATAATCAAAATGAGGTAACTTGTCTACCACATATTCACTATTGCAAGGCGGGCAAATTAACCTCATGTTTCGCAAACAAACTGATGAGTAAGTACCTTTTTTTCACCGCAAACCATGCCGTCGAGCATGTTGTGCTCTTGACACTCTTTCGTATGTTCGATGTAGTAGTCTTCGTAGTCCTCGATATCAATGCTGTCGAGTGTGATAGTAATACTTTCTACTTTTTCACTTTCATCCACTTGGAAGCCTAGAGAAGCGTTCCAGCAGCAGCGAATTTTGCATTTCAAGTGAGCAACCGCATTACTCTGCATGGAATAACGGAGCGGCACAATGAACAAATTGGATTTACCAAAACTCCTTGCTGGGCTAGTTGGTTCATTTCTTCAGGACACAGGTACGGCGCTAAGCAGACGAGGACGAAGTGAGACACAAGCGACATATAGGGCGCCCGCCCGCCTTTCTGTCGTTTGTGTCTCACTTCGTCCTCGTCTGCTTCGCGCCGTACCTTGTGACCTAAAAAAATGAATAAATTCAGTCTATTCTTCAAGGTTTCACACGAGTTGTACAATGTGTACGAAACTGAATCTATTCTGAATCAGCCACACATATCATTTTACCAACTACGCGCAGACAGGGTAAGCACATGAAGCGTAGCGCAACATATAGAAATTTACTCGAAATATGGAAAGCCAGAAATTGGACGGTAGGCTTTCTAAACAACCTTTCGAAGCAATGTGCCTGGAGCAACTTTTATGCACCTTCCGCTATGCACAGGCCTTGAAAAAGGCTACACGCGCACGCACGCACGCTCACGCACGCTCACGCACGCTCACGCACGCTCACGCACGCACGCACGCACGCTCACTCACTCACTCACTCACTCACTCACTCACTCACTCACTCACTCACTCACTCACTCACTCACTCACTCACTCACTCACTCACTCACTCACTCACTCACTCACTCACTCACTCACTCACTTTATGGGCACAGGGACAAGATGATGCCTAAAATGGCTGAGGCGTGTGCTATCCATTCTTCTGAGGGGTTATTTGATATCGCTGCCGCTTATTTTGAGAGCGGATATAGAACTCTATGAATGATATTTTTTCTGAATTTATGCCATCAACTTACAATTCTGAAACTTTGACGTACTTGTATATAGGTGTTGGCGTTTACGATGTTGTCTTAATCTAATGAGCTATGTTGGTAGCCAGCAAATTATTGTGTTCTCTTTGCTTGTACCTGCTGCAAATGGTGCTTCTGAACTTAAACCCTGACTAATTGCTTGAGTTTTAGTCTTTACGTAAAAAACGCTTTCTGCGTGTGGTGGTTTTCAGCATTTTCCTGATGATTTAGTACTATAATATATTACACGAAATTTTATGGTGAAAATAGATTACTATGAAGACTTTTACCTTTTAGATCTTGTTTTACATGTGTTGCGGTCACAATATCAACAAACCTTCGCGTGCCCTAGTGGACAGGGTGGCCATTCTAGTTCATTATCAGGCGCCTATTGTACAATGACCGATTTTAAGAGGCCGTTAAAATGGCACCGTGAACACAAACCCCAAGTCCGTCGGTCAGGACAAATATGACTGGAATAAATATCTTTCGGTTCAAAAGTTACCGCACAAAATTAGTCTTCTGGAGCTCCAATATTTGGATGATTTCGCAAGGAGTACGGGTTTTTATTCCAGCACTGACACATGTAAGTGCATTAAGAAAACCCATTTCAAGCGCTGAACCACCGTCATTCAACGTTAGTTCAAGGCACCGTCTACATTAAACGTAAGCTGAATGATTTACATTAGGCGACTGATGTCATTCTGAATTAGCGTGAAGATAGTAGACAAAGTTTGTCATGTTCTTTAAAGCCAACATGTTCCCACAAAAGTATTTGCCAAAAAGTAAAGATAGACTTGATAGCGAAAAAAAATATTCGACAATCGATAGATTTTTTTTAGTTGACGCAATAAATCGGACATCGGTCACGTGACAAAAGCATCTCCGAGATAAATTTCAGGCAATCATAAAGTACGTACTTCGTCAGGCCCCACGTCATGAATTTCTGGATGCATTTTCTTACAAAATTCGGCATCAGTCCTGTTCTCACCCGGGTAAAAAGCATTGGCATACGTTGCCGGTGCACTGACCTTGTAGCAGGACTCTGTAATGGTGCTGCAAAATAAAGCGGCGCGTTGACGTCGGTATCGATTAGTCATGGTCTCAGAGCTTGTGCGGTGCGCGCTGTCTTCAGCGCACGCTGCCCGATGTCGCACCAATGAAATAAGGATGATTCGGCATCGCAGTGTCCAACTGCACTATTTGCAGCCAGCGAAACTTTAACGCTGAGGCATGGCATCTTTTTAGTTTAATTGTATTTATAAGCCCAATACCATCTCATTGTATATTTTGTGCGCTAGTTTGTACAAAGTGTCCACCTTGAAAGCAGACACTATAAATGTATCATTCTAATTATGATTACCATGGTATCATAAAACGAAAATGCATTTAGGAATATCACTTTTAATAAAAACGTGGGCAGCTTGCACTAGTGTGCAAGGCTGGTGATCGACCTAGCTTCTTCCAGGTTTCACAAGGCTAGGCTATGTTTTGCTAGGAAATGCTAAGTGCTGCTAGGCAGGGTATTCCGAATCGGCTGCCCGCCGACGCGCAGACTCTCGCTTGGCCGCGCGACGCGAGTCAAGATGAGCGGCATCTTCTTCGGGTGTCCGGATATTTTTTTGGTCGTCCCATGTGAAGGCTACATGTACATCGCCACAGAGTCAACAAGAGTTCTGCCACCGTCGCGGCGGCTCCGAGCTTTATCTCCCCGGTAACGTCTCGACCAAGCTGAACCTCCACACTTGCCGGGGCGCGGCTGGTCGAAACCTGCCGAGTCGCTGCCAGAGGCGCCGGCTGCAGTCACGGACACCGCGCGCGTTCGGCGCGAACACGGGGAAATACGCGAACGGTGTCGGCAGCAGCTATCCGCGTTGCCTTGTTGGTGCTGCTACAATTGCTTTCTCTCTCTCTCGCTCTTATTTTCTCTTTCTCTATCCCGAGCGTAGGGCGCGCCGCGCGCATGCTCTCCTTCCCTCTCCTTTACGTCCCATGTCAAGGCAACATGTGTACGCCACGGCACGGAGAGGAGGCAAAGCACACGTCGCTCCGCGAGGCGGTTGCTATGCAATGCTCTCGCTCGACGCGTTCTTTTGGGGGGAGGGGGGGGATTCAGCAGACACATTACGCCCGGCTTAAACAGCTCTGCTGTTAATATAAACACTCTAAATCTGTTGTGACAAATGTTAGAGATCGTGTTTTACTTAGAAGTACACTGTTTACTTTATAGCGATAACCTTTACATGTTCAATGACCGCAAACTGGACAAAAACGCTGTTGGAGTAAGCCTGTAAGCAAACTACGCACGTCGCATGATGCAAATGACGCATGATGACGCACGTTTCGGTCAATTAATGATTTATAGATGAGTCCAGTGCAGTGGAGTGATTGAACTTCTATATTGTATGTGCCACTTTTTTTTTGTCACCGTGTTGCTGTGCAAACGTTGCTTATATGAGAAGGCTATTTTAAACCCTGTATGTTGTAGGTTAGACGTATTCAAGAGTTGAGGAGTAGCCGGCGCCTTACTTGTGCGTCAACATCTCCTCATATCATATCAATAATAAAAAAATATTGTACAACTTAACACAAAGTTGCATTTTCTTGTTCGTCTATGAGCCTTCGTCCTGTAGCCAAACTTTGTACGCTATTACTTCAATTTGTACGAGGGGTGCTTTGTGTAAGCGAGCAGTATGTACGGCTGCAGTTGCACTGGCGCCACTGAGCCAGTATACTTGAAGGACCATTTTGCGCTCTTGCACGCCTCTCTGAATCCATTTTATATATGGACAGTTCAGCGGGATTTCTGCCGTTGGCGTCGCCGTCGTCGTCGTCGTCGCCGTGAGGTTCCGTATAGATTCCAAGGGCGATAAAATCGTCGCCGCGCGCCGTATGCCCGAGTAAAAGCGCGCGGGGGACGCGCGCTATAACGGAGAGCCAACGCACGCGGAATGCAAACGCGATTGTCGCCCAAAAGGCCGTGGGGGTATGGGGGGGGGGGCAGGGAGGCGGGGTGACGCTGTGCTACGGCACCAAATGCTTATCTTGCAACCCAGCGCAATGAGAACTGGCAACGCAATCGCCCACGCGAAAGCAAAAAAAAAAAAAGCAAAAAACAGCGGTGAGGCAGCGCGGGAGGGACGGGGGGAGCAGCTTCTACTCTGCCAACAAATACGCTTGCATTGGCTGTGGTGGCCGTCGCCCGCACAGTCTCTTTATCTCCACCACAGCCGGGCTCGACTGGCGCGCGCACTCGCTTCTTAAGCAAGCGAGCGAGCGCGCACGCCAGTCGAGCCCGGCCGTGTCTCCACACGGATCTGACCTTTATGCGCTGTCCATTCGCCGCTCAGTTTCCGTTGAAGCGATAGACCGCACGATTCTTCGCCCGCTGCAGCGGCCGCGCCAGCGTTTTGACAGTCGTAGTCTGCGGTCATTCAGTGTGATCTATTCATGTTTGCTTGTGCGTGATGACACTACGCTTGTCAATTCAGTTAGAAAGCGAATGTGTCCAAGTTTATGCGGTCGATAAAACTACTCTACTATCCCTACTCCGAATAGCTCTCTACCAATTTGCTATCGCAATTGATGCTTCGCCTTTCGGGCGAAACTGCGACATTTTAACACGAAAGTGTTTTATGCCGGGGTCCACCAAGACTTCACTGACGTATTTCCGTCACGGAAATACGTCACACGAACATACACGAACATAATACAAAGAAAGAAACCAGAAGAAAAAGTTCCACAAACATGCAAAATTTGGAAATCGAACCCACGACCTCTCGGTCCGCGACGATAGATCGCCGAGCGTTTAACCCATTGCGCCACAAACGCATTTGCAGAGAGCTACACAGACGCGCCTTATATATCTAACACTCCTCCGTGTACCCGCGCTTTTGCTCGGGGCGGTGCCGCCGCCTACGAGCAGAAAAGAGAAGTACTGCATTATGACACTAACGCGCACCGACAGTGAACGCTTCGGTGGTCTCAGCACTACGACGCCTCGATGCCAGCATTCGAAGGGACGCTGGCATCAAGAAGCACTACCAACGCCACCTAGGTGGCGTTCACCGTACTCAGCACAGCGGAGCGTGGCCTCCGCAATTAGCTCTGAAAATGTTTCTGAAGTTGATCGCGGAGGCTGCAATTACGACGCGCTGTACGCGCTGATTTGACTCGGTGACGATTCAGTTACGTGCTTTGTCTTGCGCGTTGTATTAGTGTGTCAGTTACGTGCTTCGTCTTTCGCGTTGTGCTAGCGTGTGCAGCGTAGTGCAGCTTCCATATGCACGACGGTTGCTCATGGTCATCGACGTTGGTAGTCGTGATGGAGGAGACGTGCCACCAGGCGTCAGCGTGGGTGCATCAACGCCTAAGGGCGCTTTAGCCACAAAACACCAATAGACATTATATATCAATGTGCAATAAACATTACACTACTTCTGTGAAGACACGTTTCACTTTCGTGTTCTATACCGATTCCTATATAAGAGGGATCAACCAAATTTTTTGTTGTACCGGTGATTACATACCAGCGCACCACTTTTCGCTGCAGCGACCAAACCTTTAAAGTTATTGAAACGCTGCGCGAACACCTGCGACGTGTATTGGCATTTGAAAGTGCCACGACCACACAGGCGGCCTTTTGAACTTCTTTTTTTTCTCCATTGTGTCTTCAATAGAACACAAAACCTAAGTCTTAAGATTTTTTTGCACCACGACGTCGGTGAAAACCCAAATTTCCGGTTTTGTATCAGATGAAGCGTGAAGCAAGGTAAGGTAACGTAGGCGTCACGGAAATGCTTGAGTAAGAGCACGTGCAAGAGCAGGTGCCTTCATTGCAGACCGGTTGAGACACATTCATCTCTGGCGACAAATCAGCGCCGTATCTGAAGGACTGTTTATATGTAGTAGTAGTAGTAGTAGTAGTAGTAGTGATTTTATTGAAGAAGAAATGACGCTTATTTCTGCTGCCCACTAGGGAGCATGGCGCAGCGTCATGGGAAGGGGAAAAAGGAGATAAAGATGTTGAAAGGAACGGAAGAGAAGGAGAAGCATCAAGAGTCTCATCCGATCATGGAGGAGGCTGATGATGGAGGCGGTGACCTGCTGGGGGGGCGAGCAGCAGGGGCCAGCAGAGGCTTTGCAGTCCGAGTCGTCAACGCAGCCTCACCTCTGTGGGCTGCATTCCTCAGTTTCCCGAGAAGCGGCCCGCGTAGGACGGGGACGAGGGACGAGGGACGGCGAGGTGTGGGCGAACGGGACTGACGGCGTTGCGGCGAGGGCGATCGGCTAGTGGTGTTTCCCCGAGAGAGAAGGCCGGCATGGTATGGTTCAGAAAGGGGCGACAGAGACCGAGGGTCTCGGTCGAAGCGGCGATCAGCGTATGGTCGAGGCGAGGAGTGCCAGCGGCTACTACGGCAGTGGCGGGAGATGTGACCGATAAGGGAGCAAGCAAAGCAAATCGGCCTGTCATCCGGTGTTCGCCACTCAGAGGGGTTCCGATATCGATTCGGGAACGACTGGCTAGGTGCAGCAGAGGCAATGACAGGAGTGGTAGGGGTGGGACGTGGGCGGACGGCAGACTGGATGTCCATGTTTGCAATTTCTTGGCGGACAACAGCTTGAATGAGCGAGATGGTCATGTTGTCGTGCGTATGGGGGGAGTGAGAACTTGGAGCCGTAGCTTCAAGTTCGCGACGGATGACCTGTGTCAAGCTTGGCGTGGCAGGCGGATGTGATGCCGGAGGGTCGTTGCAGGAGGAAGTGGCAGCCGTATTCGGAAGTCGGTCGAAGCGTTGTGCGATGCGTTTGCTCTTCGCTTGCTCAAAATTCCGGCATTCTTTTATGTTGGATTCAACAGTTGAGCAGTTCCTGCACAGCAGAAGGTTGAACGCATCGTCCGCGATTCCCTTCAAGATGTGTCCAACCCTATCGGCCTCCAGCATGTCCGCGTCCGCTTTACGACAAAGAGCCAGAACGTCTTGAATGTACGCGACGTACGATTCGCTTGGTGTCTGGACACGAGACGCTAGCTCTTGCTTGGCCTCCATTTGACGTTCCACAGGTCTTCCGAAAAGATCGCGTAGCTTTTCCTTGCAGGAGTCCCAGCTTGTAATTTCGGTTCCGTGCGTCTCGAACCATACCTTCGCGGTTCCTCCCAAGTAAAAGATCACGTTGGCCAGCAAAAATGTGGCATTCCACTTGTTGTGCTTATTGACGCGCTCATACGACGTCAGCCAGTCTTCGACGTCGACCTGGCCAGTGCCAGTAAAGATTCCTGGGTGACGTTGCTGGGTTAGTACCACTTCCGCTGGTGTTTGAGCGGCGGAGGCAGCGTGAGTAGCCATAACAGCGGAACCGATGTGACGCCCGCTGCGAAGATCCAGGGCCGGCTTGTGGCGAGAGTACCCCGCACTTCCACCAAAATGTTATGGGGAGAAAATAAATGTATTTACAATATATACAGTTTGAAGGTTGTAGCTCTGTGTCCAGGGTAACACCATCAACCGAGCTCCGAGACACTTCAGCCTCTTCTTCACCAACCAACGCCCTTTTGGTCCACAGTGGTACAAACGCGTACGTGACAATATTATTTATATATTTACAATATATACAGATAGCAGGTTGTAACTCAGTGGCAAGGGCAACACCATCTACCGATCTTCGAAACACTTCAACTTCCTCTTCACCTTCCAACGTCATTTCGTCCACAGCGGCACAAACTCGTACGTGGCAATATAATTGATATCGCAATAAAGGGGGCAGGACTACCTCACTGCTTGGCGAAAGGAGTAGGCGGCTTGCGCGAGATACCGTCTCGGGTGCAGATTGTGGTTGGCAAAATGCCAGAAGTGTCTTTACGTGACAGTAACGTACAGAGAGGTGTTGTGGCTGCAAATCAGGGCATATGGAGATTGATCCGAGAATATGTTTCGAGGTTGTAGACGTGATCAGGGAAGTGAGAAGGTATGGTGGTTTTCAGCGAGACGGGATCCACTTCAACCGCAGGGTTAGACGAGAGTTGGGTGGCGTCTTGCTGGTCGCGCAGTTGCATTTCTTTCGAGGGGGGGGGGGGGGCAAGGGCGCTCAGGCGACCAGGGTAGGTAGTAAGAAAAAAGGTCCGCTAGGGGAAGCTCAGAATAGCATCGCCATCAATAACAGAAAAAGGAGAAAACGAGACATGCAATATGCCACATAAACATGCGGGGCGGCAGAAGGTAGGAAAAGTGGGAACAGATTGCGGCGCAGTTAAATAGACAGCAAGTAGGGGTGTATACGGTATACAAAAACACACCTTAGAGACTCGGAAGAGCTGCCAGTAATTGCGAATTGTGTTTTGGAAGGGTGCAACAGAACTAAATCGGAAAAATTTGGTTGATCCCTCTTATATATGAATCGGTATAGAACACGAAAGTGAAACGTGTCTTCACAGAAGTAGTGTAATGTTTATTGCACAATGATATATAATGTCTATTGATGTTTTGTGGCTAAAGCGCCCTTAGGCGTTGATGCACCCACGCTGACGCCTGGTGGCACGTCTCCTCCATCACGACTACCAACGTCGATGACCATGAGCAACCGTCGTGCATATGGAAGCTGCACTACGCTAGCACAACGCGAAAGACGAAGCACGTAACTGACACACTAATACAACGCGCAAGACAAAGCACGTAACTGAATCGTCACCGAGTCAAATCAGCGCGTACAGCGCGTCGTAATTGCAGCCTCCGCGATCAACTTCAGAAACATTTTCAGAGCTAATTGCTGAGGCCACGCTCCGCTGTGCTGAGTACGGTGAACGCCACCTAGGTGGCGTTGGTAGTGCTTCTTGATTAAAGCCCCTATATTTATAAATGTAGCGCCATTCTTAGATCTTGCCGCCACCGCGCTCACCCCAGCGCTTCCTCCTCGCCCTCTCTTAGCCGCCTCCTGTCGCCCCAGCCTCCTCCGCTCCCTCATTGGCCAATCCGTGTCACGTGGAAGTTCGCGTCGTGCTTTTGTTTATTTTTTTCTTTCCAGCGCGCTCCGACTGCCATTCTCGGGCCTGTGCGACGAAAGTGCTGTACGCACAAACGGATCAAACGTGTTAGGGACAAGAACTTCGTTGTGATGGCATGCTGCTGCGCCTTAAGTGGCCGCAACCGACAAGGCGAGGGCAAAAGACTTTTTTTGTTTACCATCCGGCGTGCGCAAACGCTTGCTGCACACTTGATATTTGCGCCGTCTCGCATCGTCGCGTTGCTACTTCCAAAACGGCATTATTAAGACCAGTTACTGACTGACGAAGCAAAATTGCGCCTCAAAAACGTCTCCGCAGGGCGCGATCGAAGTTTTCCTCGGATTTCCTCTGGTAGCGCGTTAGCTGTCGTCTGCCACGGCAGGCCCGACGCAGGCGGCGCCACTGTCGATATCGCGCCTTGATCGCGCTGGTCGCGCCGAGCGCGATAGTGGAACGGAGGAGGAGGGAAGTGGATGGCGCTACTTTTATAAATATAGGGGCTTTATTCTTGATGCCAGCGTCCCTTCGAATGCTGGCATCGAGGCGTCGTAGTGCTGAGACCACCGAAGCGTTCACTGTCGGTGCGCGTTAGTGTCATAATGCACTACTTCTCTTTTCTGCTCGTAGGCGGCGGCACCGCCCCGAGCAAGAGCGCGGGTACACGGAGGAGTGTTAGATATATAAGGCGCGTCTGTGTAGCTCTCTGCAAATGCGTTTGTGGCGCAATGGGTTAAACGCTCGGCGATCTATCGTCGCGGACCGAGAGGTCGTGGGTTCGATTTCCAAATTTTGCATGTTTGTGGAACTTTTTCTTCTGGTTTCTTTCTTTGTATTATGTTCGTGTATGTTCGTGTGACGTATTTCCGTGACGGAAATACGTCACTGAAGTCTTGGTGGACCCCGGCATAAAACACTTTCGTGTTAAAAAAGGGAGGGCTAGTCGGAATGCTGATACATCAGGGAGCCAAATGGGAATGAGTACATTCAAAGTATCAAGAGCATATTTGGCTATCAGGCACAGTCAGTGGAAAGAAAACTTGGCAGGGCGTGACATATTTGTGGACCGGAAATAATTGCAAAGAGAAAAATCACGAGTTAGTGAAATGCCCAAGTGCTGATATTAGGGGTTTCGGGAATGACGCCAAAATTATCCCATTAGGTGACGTGAATGCCCACATACAGGATCTAGATGGCTATGCCAACAACAACGGGAAGTCAATGCTAGACTTCTGTGAGCAACATAACCTTGTGAATACAAGGCCTAAGTGTGACGGACAGACCACGTGGGAAGTAGGAAACCGGTTATCGACCATTGATTGCTGTCTCATGACAAAGGTAATTTATGATAAGTTGAGAGAAATGGTCATTGGTGAGAAATGGTGTAGCAGCGTAGGGAGGGACCATAAGCGCATCATTTTGAGATTGAGATATTTAGTTGGGAAAGAGAGCAAGGAGCGAACAATGGCAAGTCCAAATTTGAACGCTCAACAAATAACAAATATAAGCTCAGGAGTTGAGAAAGAATCTGGCAAGTGGCCAGGGAAAGAGTGGGAATATAGTGAGCTTCTAAGTGTAATTACGACAGAAATACGGAAACAGAAGCAACATGCTCGTTGGAAAAAAAAAGAAAGCGAGAAGCTGGTGGAACCCGAAGATACGAGAAGTTGATAACAAGGGACTGAGACAGGAGTACCTTCTATCGCCGCTGCTGTTTATGATGTATATGGTAAGGATGGAAAGGGTGCTAAAGGGAATCAATGCCTGGTTTAACTCCTACAAACACGTGGGTACAGTAATAGAGCAGCAGCTTCCGGGTTTGTTTGATGCGGACTACACTGTGTTTCTAGCAAGCAAGCAAAGTGATCTGCAACGTCTGGCTAATATCTGTGGACAGGAAAGCGAGAGTTTAGGTGCGAAATTTTGCGCTTAAAAATCTGGTTTTATGGTATGCAATGGAATCAATGGGCAGTGTCAATACAGGGCCAGAAAATACCTCGGGTAAAAGAATATAAATACCGGGAGATATGAATAAACATATATATATATATATATATATATATATACATATATATATATAATATGTGTGACGGTGCGCAGTTGGTCCGTGCATGGAAGTTGAGGAAGACGAAGAATGAAGGCAGTGTTCGGACGACCATGTTGTTCTACGTCCGCAACCTCCTGCTCGTGTCACACTAGCCAACAGGATGAAGACCTTGCAGCCACCTCATCAGCCACACATCAACATGCAAGTCTTCTATGCCACGCTGTGAATCCCGAGCGCACAGCTCCCCCACCGACACCAACCAGCATCATGCCCCCACCATCGGAAGCCTTGGACGTCCCCAAGTACGCCGGATCAGTGGACGATGGGCCCGTGGAAGATTGGTTCCACCTTCTCGTGCTCCACGTATCCGCTGCATCATGGTCGGAACGGGAGGTGGTCGCCAGCTTCGATGAATACTTGACCGGTGAATCATTTCGCTTCTACCTCACGCATATCTTCGAAAACAACGAATCGTGGGACAAAATCAAAGAAGAGATGATCAGTAGATTTCGCGTATACGTTGCAGACCCCCTCATTATGCAACAGTTGGAGAAATCACAACTGGGTCGCCATAATCACCCGCATTCTCCACTTAGCAATCATCATCAGTGCCAACCAAAGCTACGCACGACTAGATCAACAAGTTTGTCATGTAGTAACCCTCCTGAAAAGACGAAACAGAATCGCACGCCTGGCATGATTTCAGCACGCACAATGGACAAAGTAAAGCCTCCTTTCGCTGAGCGATATTCACGTCGCATTCCTTCAAGACCAAACACTCCACCTGACTTCACTTCCGTGCAGGAGTCACCAATATGTGCGTCTTCATTCCGCTATCGTACTTGTGCAATTGCTAAAGCATTGGCTGCGTTCAGCGCGTCTTGCACGCGTGGCCCGCCGCCTCGTTTCAAGTCACGCGACTCTTCTATGAAGCTCATTCGGCAGCCCGTGCTTCACACAATCGCTTTGTTCACGCCTGAAACCTCAAATTTTCCACAGACAGACCTATAACTTCAAGCATGTGGTGGAGGCATATTCACTACGGCATCGTCCAGTGATCGACCACCTGAGATTCCAGGCTGCATGGACACAATCAGTGGAACCTATAAAATTAATGCAACGTACTTTCCGCTAGAACACCAAAATGTAAACACCAACACCATATGCTCATTTGGCGACAAAGAGCATCTACCTTCATCAAGAGTGGATGAACAGCTTCCACTTGGAGCTCAGGCTGATTTGCATATCTCAAGCTCTTTTGAACACACTAATCTTGAACAAAACGCTGACATTGCAGAAGCATCGAGGCCACCAGATACCACACATTGCCAACTAGCAGAAGTTTCCGCTCAGAATGATGGCACATGAATGACAGCCTTAGAAATGGCTTCTGAAGAACCTCACACATGAACCTGGCCATCAGACAAGCCACACGAAAGCAAGCAGTGTGTCAATTACCTGCCGCTGACGGCACGAACATGCCAACCAGATAACAGCGTTATTACAGAAGCAATGCTACATCATCAGCTGTCGCTGCCACACCAGAATGATCGGAATCAGTCACTCCAAGGTCAACTTCAGCTACCTCGGCGACGACTTCGACACCAACGACGACGGCGAGCGTCGCTGAAAGCAAATTTGCAACAACAAATAAAATGTCAGTGCGCAAGCCATCTAAACACAAGGCGCACTCAACGAAGACGACTTTTTGCAAGCAAGAAACGTTGCCGAGCACACCTTCGGCACCACCTATCAGGATTACTCGCACCTCAAGGATTCCTGCGACCACGCTGTGCACAACGACGTAAGGGACACGGACACTTTCCTGGCATACAGGACCAACAGAGATATCACCGCAACGACCTAGTCCACCGAACGTTCGATCAGGAGACACCGTGGCAGCGACAACTGAGTTCCCACGGCTGCCATGTGTCCAAACCGTTCCTCAGTTGGGCATGCGTATATCGTCAGGTGGGATGATGAGGTTAGGAAATTCGCAGGCGCAAGTTGGAATACGCTAGCGCAAGACAGGGGTAATTGGAGATCGCAGGGAGAGGCCTTCGTCCTGCAGTGGACATAAATATAGGCTGATGATGATGATGATGATGGTGATGATGATATCGTCCGGAGCGCAACAGTCAGGCGCGTCCACCAGAGCTATGCTAGACGGCACCGGACAGATAAACTTTTCTGTGAACTTGCCAAGGCTTACAGAGTCATCTTGAGACATTGGACTTACTGCGCATTTTTTCTTCGTTTATCAGCGTCCTCTTGCTTCCGCAGATGTTGGTTGCTCGCGCTCTCTTGGGGGGAGGGGGAACGTGTGACGGTGCACAGATGGTCCGTGCATGGACGTTGAGAAAGACGAAGAATAAAGGCAGTGTACGGATGACCATGTTGTTCTACGTCCGCAACCTCCTGCTCGCGTCACACACACACACACACACACACACACACACACACACACACACACACACACACACACACACACACACACACACACACACACACACACACACACACACACACACACACACACACACACACACACACACACACACACACACACACACACACACACACACACACACACACACACACACACACACACACACACACACACACACACACACACACACACACACACACACACACACACACACACGCATATATATATATATATATATATATATATATATATATATATACAGAAAAACAATAACAGCAAATGGGAAGAGAAATGCTGCCATAATCAACCAAAGAGCGCTATGGGGATACAATAGGTGCGAAGTGCTCCGGGGTATGTGGAAACGCGTAATGGTGTCAGGACTTCATTTTGAAATGCGGTTGTTTGCTTGAAGTCAGGCGTATAATCAGGACTCGATGGCAACTGAAGGTCAGTGGGATGTGCAGGGTGGATATGAGCTGGACAAGTTTTCAAGTGAGGGAAGCTCAGAGTGAAATTGATTATGATGAACGACTGAGAAATATGGAAAAAAGTAAATGGCTGAGAGAGTGTTAGGTATTTGTACAGGAAACACATTGATTCACAGCTGAGGAAAAGAACTAGGAAAACTTACCAGCAATTATGCGACTGGTAGGGTGAGCAACATGGCAACAAAAAACGTCAAGCGGAAAGTCACAGAGGCTGAGATAACCTCACGGGTGGCGGCAATGGAAGAGAAACCAGCTATGAGTAGCTACTTAAGAGGAAAAACAAAATCAGGAAAGAAACCATTTATGAATACTCATAGGGAAGGTCTTTTCAAAGCGAGATCGGGATGCCTTAGAACACGCACTTATAAAGCGAGATAAAGCAAGGAAGAAGCATGTTATGCTGCAGTAAAGCTACAGAAACGATGGTGCATGTTTTATTAGAATGTGTAGATATCTGCCCAGCAGTCGATTCGGTACCATTGGCCTCCTTGAAGCCCTTGGGTTCAGGGATAGGAAAGGGAAAGTAAGCGCTATAAAGATTAGTAAGAGGTAACTGGAAGATTGGTGGAAGAAAACTAGGGAAATGACAGACAACGGAGGCGTACAAAAACAATGTTCCACTAGGGGCTCAGAAAGTTCGGTGAGGGGAATTCTTCGTGTTTTTTTAAGGTAGGTAGGACATTAAAATAACACCTTCGCGGCGCAATCTACCGCCCCGTTCCAAAGGGGACACTCCTAGCATGCATGTATGCACGCATCCATCCATCCATCCATCCGTCCGTTCATCCGTCCGTTCATCCGTCCGTTCATCCGTCCGTTCATCCGTCCGTTCATCCGTCCGTTCATCCGTCCATCCATCCGTCCATCCATCCGTCCATCCATCCGTCCGTTCATCCGTCCGTTCATCCGTCCGTTCATCCGTCCGTTCATCCGTCCGTTCATCCGTCCGTTCATCCGTCCGTTCATCCGTCCGTTCATCCGTCCGTTCATCCGTCCGTTCATCCGTCCGTCCGTTCGTCCGTCCGTCCGTCCGTCCGTCCGTCCGTCCGTCCGTTCGTTCGTCCGTCCGTCCGTATGGATGGATGGATGGATGGATGGATGAATGGATGCTAGGGATGTCCCCTTTGGAACGGGGCGGTAGATTGCTTCCGTCCGTCCGTACGTCCGTAGCTAACAAAAGACTTGGCCATGGCTAGTAGCACGCTTGGAGTCGAGTACGCAATAACGTTTCCGACGCGGTGGCGATAACTAAACAGTGAAAACAACGTTTACTACTTCTCATCTGACTTGAAAGTAAAAAATATGGCATGCTTTGGGACAATTTATCGCAGCTGCCTCTTTTGACAATGTTAGCATTAACAAAGCCACCACTAATGCTACGAAAATGCTTTTATTTGCACCTACCAATTAAGAAATCGCTGACATTAGAGTGATGCTAAATGCTCTGCAAAACGCCTGTGCGAGGACATGAGCCCAGCGGGAGCGGATTCTTTCGTTTCTCACTGCGCAAATGCTCAGAATTTTATAATAAATATGAGAGCAATGCACATGCAGCCTGCTTAGAAACTTCGGTTGGAACAGTTTATTTATATATTTAAGATGCGACCATGGCCGAGAGACCTTACTAGTCCGTGGAAATCTAAAAAAACAGGCTGCAAAAGACTACGCTCACAATGCCAACTGAATAAAATGATTGTAAACGGTGCAATATATAAAAAAAGCATTGCATTTCACAAAGCGCCATTCATACCTCATATGATACTGCATTTGTTCTTTGGAACAATTCGAAAAGTGGTTCATGTTATCGCCGGTGCCGGAATAGCTCATCATATACCCGTCAATAGAAGAACAGTTCTGCTTTCCAGTGTTTCCAGGGAAAGGAGACTTGTCCCCATCGTGAGCCGCTCCCAGCCTGGAAGCAAAAAAATAAATGTCACGAATTTTCACGTCGGCCTCAGCCTCTCATAAAAACAACTAAACTTTTCCAGGAAAATTCTTCAGTGTTGGAAAATTCTTCAAATAGTTGGTCCCACAATACTGAAATTGTGACGATGTATTATTGAAACGCTGCGTGAACACCAACTTGTCCACTCCCAGCGTCAGATTATCGTGCTGCACACTTGTATGCAGCACGATAAGCTAGGATGCCCTCATCAGAAAAACCGGGAATGTCCTAATCCACCAGGCCACCTCATCCCAATCTCAGAGGAGCCCTCGATCCCGGTCCCAATCCCATAGACGGGCTTCAAGATGCGACAGCACCACTACGTAGGTGGACTGGGCTGACATCATTTCAACTGCTCGCTCTATCCCTCTTCTAATTCACCCCTACGCGCAACTAATCAACAGCCGTCACACCAAAAAAGTGACGGCTTAGAAAGTAAATTTAATGACAGTGATGCTGACCTCAGAGTTTCGCAGGATTTATGAGTAACTCCATCCCGAAAAACGTAAACGGGCCACTAGACGTACGCTTAAACCTAACTCTACCACGAATATTTCTCCATCAGATCCAATCACAGCTCCCCTTACCCAGGAGGCTAGCAGTGGCTGAAGTACTGGGGCTACGCCAGAAATTCAAGAACATTTGCAACCAGCCCTACATGCAACCAATGCAAATCCCAGCTGAAGCTATACTCAGCAAGACCTGCTGCCCGATTACTTTCTGGTTATAACCATTCTTCTGATCCAAATTAGTACACGACTCACACAACAGGGTAGACGGATTGCTCAATTGAGTGTCCTCGTCACTCAACAAGCAACAAGCATTGACGAACAATCAGCCCGCATGAGCCAACAATCGGCAAAGATTGACCAACGGCAAGCCCGTGTACAGAAGGTAGAAAACGGCTCACTCCGCAAGGTGCTATAACCTTACTCCCCACCCCCGACAGTTGAAAGTCAATACACAACTGCTGTGAATGGTGAACGCCCAGCCCAATAAATAATATGCAACTGCAGTTATGCAACCTAACTGTAAAGAATTAAATATAAGACCGCTGCAGCCCAGTAATACAAATAAACTTAGCTCCCACCACAGGACGTACCCGTAATTTAAAAAAGAAAGGCCCCACCAAGTTTAGCAGGGAAGAAGTTTGGGCGTGTTGGTAGGTCATTGTAATTTTAACTGGGATTCATAGCGTTAAAACGACACAAGGACGAGGAAGAACACGGGACGAGCGCTAACTTTCAACAATTGCTTTATTGCAGTTGGTAAGCATATATATATATACTCACTGCAAAAGGCACTGCAAAAGACGCACTGAAGGAAAGAAGAAAAGGAAAAACAGTCATGTAGCTACTACGCCAAAAGTGCAAGCTCTTTATTGGATAAAAGAATAGACAGCGTGCTGACACAATCATCACATCCTCTAGCTATCTCCGATGCTTCGACAATTTCCCTCGTTATCTTATTGCTGTGGCGATACACAACAACCGTTTGTTTAAAAAGAGGGTAGCATGGTTCCTTCGAGTCAGATTTTTTACCGTGGGCAGCCAGGTGCCCATCTATTGCGGTGCTCTCTAGTTTATTATTATGCTCCGCCACACGCACGTTTAAACATCTGCCCGTCTGGCCCACATAGTACTTCCCACACGAAAGTGGAATCTTATACACTACGTTCCGAGTGCACGTGACAAAAGGTTCCTTGTGTACAGTAGCGCAGCCTGGCTTCCGCTTCCTCGTAGGACAGCTCAGCCCAATCAATTGTTCATGCGCGAACACACTTCGCGGTAGCCGCAGCGTTTCATATGTTGGATAGCCAGTTCACAGCATTTTCGTCACTAGGAGGAAACTTTCCGGTTGTTGCGAGAGAAAATGGTGGATGACCTAGAAGGTGTGCATGTTACCGCACGTTTGATGTAGCGGAAGGTGTGATGTCCACTGTGCATTTTGTGAGCTTCTCTGCCCGAGTAGAAAACGAGGAGGCGAACGCTAATGTCCTTCATTGCAGAAGGGGAGCGGATAACTGTCAGGGATACCAGTAAGAAAAAAAAAAGGCTGGAAAACAAACCTGCACGCTACATCCATGGCACACAGGGCATCTACATGACGACAGAGCATCAAGCAAATCATGTCAAACACACTTTTAAAAGGCAACTAATTTTAGTTTGCTTCAATCTTATATGTCACCACTCATATTCTGGTTTACTTATTATATATGTGAGGTCTACATAACCCTCGACTACACAACTTTTACATTTCTCTACAAATCGTGAATGAGTTGGATTAGGTAGACATCAACCACAACTGAGTGTGGAAAATGTTGTGTCAGCAATTTCACAGCATTAAATGCACAATGCAATTATTCAGTATCTGTTAGACCACCACATCTTGCTGACACTCTAACAGCGTGTATGCACCTAGCGATGCTCACAATGCTGTTGACGTCGCAAATGTAGCCTCACACTCCTCAGGTAATGGATGTGCTGCGCACGGGTTACGTCGAACATGCCGATTACCTTGTCGCGGACAGCCCGGCCTCTCAGATAATGTAATCGAGATCCCCCGTTTTGGGGCAGACCGCGTGGTAGGGGGTCACCGTTAATTTAATTATGAGGTTTTGCGTTCCAAAACCTCGATCTGATTATGAGGCACGCCGTAGTGGGGGACTCCGGAAATTGGGACCACCTGGGATTCTTTAACGCGCACCTAAATCTAAGTACACGGGTGTTTTCGCATTTTGCTCCCATCGAAATGCGGCCGCCGGGGGGGGGGGTCGCGCTCGCTACTACTGCTGCTGCGACTGTCGTCATCGCTTTCATCCTCCTCTTCTACGTTGCCCTCAGACAGCCGAAGGTTGTGCAACACAGCACATGCCGCGACAATGTTGGCCGCACGTTCTGGCTCGTAGAGGAGGGTGCGGTACCGCTGCAGACAGCGGAAATGGCTCATCAAGAGCCCAATACACCTCTCCACTACAGAACGCACGCTCGCATGTGCTGTGTTGTACTTCCAGTCGGCTGTTTGCGTTGGAGCATGACCGGGAACCGGGATCAGGAGCCACGGCTCCAAGGGGTCCCAAGTAAGAGCACAAGTTGGGGATGTCTGCCCCGACACAGACTGTTAACCAATTTACAAGCGTACTAGTCGGTGCTGCCAGAAGTTGAAGAAATCAACACTTATTGGTGCTCCAAATGGTACCATTGGGAGCACTAATACGTGTTGCTTTCTTGTGCTCCTGGCAGGTACATGATAGCATGCTTGTAACTTATTAACACTTTTAAAATTGTCAGTGCTAGCACTAATTGGTCTGATTTTTTTCTACTTTAGGCAGGCGCTTAATCGCGTGCATGTTATTAAGTTAAAAGTTTGTGTTGGGGCGGACATGGCGTTCTATTCGGTAATGAAGCGTGATTGCGGCAAAAAATTATGTCTTAGCGATTAGGTATTCACCGGGATTCGCGATGCGCCGCGCCTGGAACCCCCGGCGCAGCCATGTCGTCCCCCAGACAAATGAGTCGCGATCCGACCCCGGTCGAATGGGATCTATGGTCAGGATCCTCATGTCCGCGTCGCAGATCTGCGGAAAGCGTGAACGGAGAAAGTTCGTGTTGATAAGTGCAACACAACTGTCGAAAGAATGAGCAGCACTAGAGAACATGACGCATACCTACGAACATGCAGTTTTCGCCGTAGTAGCCCTTCCGACACATGAACGCAGCCTTGAGCTCACCCTTGGGGGCGATAATGGCAATGAGGCAACCGTCCATGCATCCGATCACGCCGGGAATAGCTCCGCGCCGAAGGAAACCCTCCTTCACGGCTACCATTTCTTCGGGCGTCTTCGGAAAATGGTCACCCTTATTGTGGTCCCCTGCGATTGCGAGAGCCTCGGCCACGCGTCGCACGCACTCGCTCCCAGTCGACTGCGGCACCCGATCGTCTCCTCGCTCCCTACGGGCGCTTGCTGCCGGTGGCAAAGAAGCGCAGCGCGCACAACCCCTTCCGGAATGGTATTGGGAAAGCGCAGAAAAAATCATGGGCACGAGAAGAAACGAAGACGAAGACAAGCGCTTGTCTTCGTCTTAGTTTCTTCTTGTGTCCGTGTTTTTTTTCTGCGCTTTCCAAATACCATTCCATGATGGCCGACCAACATGCCCACACCGCCACCATCGTCGAACACCTTCCGCTCCACCGACAGTCGGTCCCGTCGCTCGCTCCGCTTCTAGTTCCCCCTTTAGTTCCTCGCACAAGAACCGAACCGTTTCCTTCGAGAGGGGAAAATGCCATCGAAAATGGTCATCCGGCATGTCAAACGCGTCGTCTGGCTCTCCGTGCCCACGTCGGCGACGGCGAAAAGCCACCGCAGGGGGCAGCTATTTTTTATGCGTTCTGAAACGACCCTGCCTCCGGTGGTGCTAAGGCTAAATTACTCCACCTCCCACTAAAGGGAACCATGTGTGGATGCGAAGCAGCGGGGAGATGGTTAGCTTGAGCGGGAGATGGTTTCGCGGCTGCGGCCCGAGCGCTCATCGCGGCGCTGCACAGGAGAAAGAATGAGGCGCGCGCGCTCCGTCATTTTCATACCGCGGATCTACCGTGGCGCCCACAGCGGAGTTCAGCTGTCGCACCACCTGTCGTGCGCGCCGCTCCGGATTCTTAGAGGAGAGAAAGGGGGGAGCGTAAGAGAGGAGAGAGAGGAGGAGGGGACGCGCATGCGCTCTGGGGGTGTGGCACGCGGGCGCCGCTCCGTACAGTTGAGGATTCCTAGAGGAGAGAAAGGGGAGCGTAGGAGAGGAGAGAGAGGGGGAGGGGACGCGCATGCGCTGTGGGGGTGCGGGACGCCGTGGAGGGACGGACAAAGCCACCGCCATAAGCTGCTTCGCATCTAAAAGTATGACTTTTGCTCCGCATAATGAGTGCATCAACGTCATTTTGACCTAGCGGGTTTTGGCGGGTTCCTGACGTCGCGTGAATAACAGAGAACATGGGCACGGCCCAGTCATTTTCGACGAATGGCAGCCAGGTGATGACGTCAAAAGTCATAGGCAAAAGTAATGGTATTTCTACAAAATCGCACCCCTGATCATATGCGTGATCCACGGCAGCCAGCCATTACGCTTGAACCCTCGACGAGTCATGTATAAAAGCCCTTGCGTTAAACGCGCTGATCAGATTTCCGAAGATATCGCGTGACGTACTCGCCGCTATCGTTGTGGTTGTGTGGGCGGCTGTCAGAGACAGCGGGGTGGTACCGAAAATTTTGAACACGTCACGCATCAGTCAATCATTTTCAAAGAGAACCCGTCGTCGACCGTGAGTGGAACCGGCGAAGAGGTAGTCCGCTTTGGGTTCGATTGCTGTGGCTTGGCTGTTGCTTGAGACCTTCGCCGCACGCGCGGGCCGTGCCGCCTCGGAGACTCGCGGGCGGTGTGCGCGTTATCTCTAAGGTATGGCTACATACGCATGAAAACATGGCGGCGCCCCTCATTATTTGCCTCGGTACGGTGGCCGTAGCCTCGCATTGCTCTCCCGGACCCGTCAGTGACTGGAGGTGCTAGAAGCGTTTTGAGAGCTGACAGATGAAGAGCTTGGGCGTCATTATCGTCTCTCAAAGGGAACCGTCCGATGGCTGTGCGACATCATAGAATAAAGAACCAACTTTCGAAAATTCCGCACAACTGATGATGTGGCTATTTCCTTTGATTCGAGTGGTTACAATTTTAACGAGTGGATTACCACCTGGTGACGAACAGTTAAACAAACGTTAATATTATATTGCCTCATGTACAATCAAAGAATATGTCAACACGCGATAATACTTGAAAACTTTCTGGACAACGCTTAAATAATAGTTCATATTTATTGATCAAGAAGAAACATTCCGCAATTCCTTGAATTACTCGTCATATGATGACGTACACTTCATAGGTGGCACCCTCTCGTTTATTGGTCGTGTCCTCCCCGTCTTCCACCTCCGGCTTGGGAGTGGCATATTTAGTGACGTAAGTGGCGAAGCGGACGGGTTCGCATTCGGAACCGTTAAAAAATTCCGCCCCTGGGCACAGGTCCGCCCAATAAAGAATTTTTCCTACTTTCCTACAGTTTTTTCTACTTTGTTTTGTACCGTCACAACAACGTGATATCTAGTGGAGGCACTTCATTGTGCAACGGAAGCCTTCTGCAAGTCTAAGCCGGTGGGATATCGCCAAGGTCGCCACGGACCATCGAGCTAGCCGCAGGCAGCATAAATTACCGCCGGAGCAAGTACTTCTACCGGGTACTTCTAGGAATATCAAGGTCAAGCAACGAACCGAAATGACGGACACCCGTGTCTCCGATTGTCCTGACACAACCCAGGGAGCCACCGGCCTCTCGCGGATCCTCGGCTGAGCATCCCGAAAGCTGGCTGGAGACACACGAAAGGGTCGCGAAGCTCAATAACTGGAACTCTGAGAACAACTTGCACCATGTGTACTTCTATTTGGAAGATGCCGTGCGGACCTGGTCTGAGAACCGGGGGTCGACCCTGACGACATGCGACCTGTTTCGCAACGGGTTCCAGCAGATGTTTACGAGCATCGTGAGCAAGGAAAGGACAGAAGCTTTGCTAGAAGCCCGAGTGCAGCTCCCGAACGAGACCATTGTCATTTACACGGAAGAGATGACTCGTCTGTTCCGCCATGCCGACCCGAATATGTCTGAGAAGAAGAAAGTTCGTTTCCTCATGCGGGGAGTAAGAAAAAAAAACTCTCGGCTGATTTAATTCGCAACCCGCCTATTAGAGTTACGGAATTCTCAAAGCCAGCCCCGGCCACCGAGAAGACGCTATAGAAGCATTGTAGGCAATGTCACCGCTATGCGCTTACGCCGAAGTACAAAGTCCAAGCACCTGACTCCGACGAGCTCTGAGAAGTCATAAGGGCGGTCGTGTGCGAAGAACTGCGTAAAATGTTCCCTGCGACGCTCAATAGCCTTAAGTGGCATCGATCGCCGACATTATGAAAGAAGAAATTCAGCGGTCACTGGGAGTTCCCGGTGTGCAGCTCGAAGCACCGTAGGCCCAACCCACCACCTTGACCTACACCGCCGTCGCCCACCGCCAGCTTCCTTTTCCACGTCCGCGCCAGGGCAGGTAACGCCGCAGTTATGCCGCCAGCAGCTGCCGCCACCACCGCCAGCACGTCCGCCTGTCGATTCGCGCAGCGCCCCGAGGAAGACAATAGTGTGGCGCGCTTCCGACCACCGCCTCCTTTGTTATCCCTACGGAAAAGCAGGCCACGTCTACCACCGATGCCCATACCATGAGATGGGACTACGAGGCTTTGCCGTCAATGCAATGCGCCGCGTCCACAGTTTGCCGAGCGACCAGGTGACACCGCCGACTACATCGCCACAATGCAGTGAAGGGCCCCACGTCCTTCGCGTTCGCTGTCACCAGGGCGCTACCTATCACCGCAGCGCCGGCCGTACACAGGACCAGCTGTCCGTAAGCCTGCATAACCGGTAAACTAGAAGCAGCAACCGATGGAGGTGCGGTTGATGTTTGCGGCAAGGCGAACGTCCTCGGCCATTGACGAAGACGCTGAAAAGGCCTTCTCGACGACGTATCGATGACACTACGTCACCCGAACGAGCTTGAAAACAAAAAAAGTCGCAGTTTCACCTGAAAGGCGAAGCATCAATTGCGATAGCAAATTTGAAGAGAGCTATAGGGAGTAATGATAGCAGCTTTATCAGCTGTATAAACGTGGACATGCAGCAGCACCGGCAACACGCAGAACTGTTGTCGACACCGCCGGCGTTTTGCCCGCGTTCGCTCAAAATGCGTGCGGCGTTGGTGACTATTGCCGGAGCCTCTGATATAAATAGGCACTTGGTGCCGCAGCTAAACGTCGCCTCCCTTCCCTGCCCCTCCCCCCCCCCTCCCCCACAGCCTTTCGCGCGTCGGAAGAAGGTACGTTTACTCTAAGGTAAGTGGTTCTTGATGGAAAGGGAAAGGTTGGCGCTATCTTCTGCAGCCCTTGAGGGAGCACGGCTCAGCGCCAGGTACGTTTACTCTACATATATGGTGATTGTAGAGGAGGAAAGAGACGCCTACTTCTGCAGCCCTTAAGGGAGCACAGCGCAGAACGCGCGTTTCTTCTCCGCCGTGCGTTCACTCCCCGATGATAAGTGGTTCTTGAGGGAAAGGGAAAGGTTGGCGCTATCTTCTGCAGCCCTTGAGGGAGCACGGCTCAGCAGCCCTTAAGGGAGCACAGCGCAGAACGCGCGTTTCTTCTCCGCCGTGCGTTCACTCCCCGTGAAAGCGCGCGTCCCTCGCGCCCTTTCACTCGCACATACAGCGTTCGGTGGCGCGCGGCGACGATTTCATCTCCATTGACGTCATACGGAACCTCACGGCGACGGCGACGGCAACGGCGACGGTGACGGCGACGCCGACGGCAGAAATCTGCTTTTGAGTGTCCATATAATTGCTATCGCAATAAAAAAACGTCGACTAAAGAAGACCTGACTACCCGGCGTAACATCACTACGACAAGGCGACGCAGCCGTGGCCCGACGCCACGCCTTAACTGCACCGCAAGACCGGGAACCACCAAACTCAATGTGCTTCTCGACGGCCATGAAGCCACTGCTTTTGTAGACACTAGAGCTGCTACTCCGTAAACAATGTACTATTCGCTGCCAAGTTGAAGAAAGCCAGGACGCTATGGAACGGCCCGAAAATTAGGACAGCTGGAACACACCTCATAACGCTGACTGGAATCTGTACGGGTGGCATTCAAGACAGCGTCCAACAGGCAACCGCTATTGTCGCTCAGTATACTTAAGACTACAGTCTATCTTGTGCGCCGCAAGATAGCTGAAGTTTCGCCCGAAACGCGAAGCATAGATTGCGATACCAAACTGGTGGACAGCTATACAATGTAAGCGTAGTTTTTTATTTCCCATGAATTTTGAGCCCGAACATTAGCCGTTTGCAGCAAGACGTTCTTGATATTTTAGAGTGTTTCTGACTTGTCAGTTTTTCACTGTTTTCTGTTCTTCATAACTGTCCGGTGGTTAGGCGCGGGATTCGCATAAGAACGTGAAATGTCTTCCTTTGCTTTAGTAACAACGCAAGAACCTGTCGTTCCTACACTTCTTTACGCGGTCATACCTCTAACAGTACCGAGAGCATTGTCCGCTTTGTTTAAGCTTACTTTTTTTCTCTTGTTAGAACATATCATTGTCGCACTTAGAAAAAACATATTGGCGGGAGCTACGAAAAAGGCCGGCTTTCTTATGATGCCCGTATACGTTGTAGTTAAACTAGGAGCTGAAGTCGAATGGCGTTGGGCACATTCTACTTGCCTTATCCTGAATTATTTCTCATAGCTTGAGGCCTTTCAGAGAAATTTCAAAAGCTTCTTCTCGTCTGTTTTCTTTCTTCAAAAACTTCATAAGCTCTGAAAAGGCGTTACTTCTGTATATGGTGCTGGACTTCTTTTTGGCAATAGCGAAGCACAAACTCTAGAGGTAAACACTTTTTTACGGCAACGTTTAACAAGGCGCTGTAGGCTCTTTTCTTTACACCAAGAACGTCGAGGCTCCCAACGTTCTTGATTGCTTCATAACAGGTTAAAACAAATCACGTCGTCTGCTGCAGCCATAGGTCGACTCATGTGCTTGTTCACAGCAAATTCCTTTCGTCCAAAACGTTCTCTCAGCAAATCTATAGCAATTTCATAATTGATGTCTGTCAGTGAAGGGCCATTCATGCTATCTCGTTCATTGCCAACGAGGCAGCTATTCAGATATTTAAAGTTATCGATGTTATCCAGGTACTCATTATTGTATATAAAACGCTCATATTTTTCCCGAAAAAGGAGTGCTGGTCTTGAACGTATCTATTAAATTTTCAGATCTCTAATTTCGGAAGCCTGACGGCAGGCCGAACAGCTGTTTCGTTTACGAGTCACGCTTTGCTTGCTTAGACCAAACTCTTCAATTGCGCCAACTGCATTCGGCATGTCTTCTATGCAATTTATAAATTTGGAGTTCGTCAAACACACCGAAACCCGATAGTTGACAACTGTGGCCAGTTCCGATCCAATTGCACATCTTCCACAAGCTGTTCGATATGGCTATCTAAATCTCGTATGGCTGCCGCTTTCATCAGCAGCAAATTTATATTGTGGTGAAGCTCGCGTATTGTCGTTGAGGTTCGATGGCAGCTGTGGGTTCAGGTCGTGGATTACCTTTATGATTCCAGCCCGCAATGCACTTCGCTTCTTTTTATGATGACCCATTATTCATTTGGCTCAAAGGAGGATCGACAGGGCACCCAGAGCGTAGGCCCCAGTGCTGTTCCCAGGGGCTGGTAATCCTGGTTTACAATACCGGGTCTGAGTTTCACTGGACGTAGCTTCGTCATACCCCGTGAGTGCAGCTTCTTCGGAGGTCCTTTGTGGTCAGGTTGTCGTCGTTAGACACCGGGCTTTCGGCACCATACCTTTAGGAATGATCAAAGTCGGAGACCTGTTCACATCATGTGGGGTATTTATTGGAGCGAGCGAGACGGAAAAAGAAAAGGCGCGCGCCAAGAGCGCTCAGAAATGATATCTTTCTTCGCTTGGTAAATGTTTAACACAGGAAGTCGGTGAGAACGCGCCGGCGGTGTCGGTGACGAATCATCGCTATAAGCTGAAAACCGGATTTTTAATTTCGAATAAACGCGTGATAATTCCATTTCACAGCTTGCCTGGTTAGATGTGTCACTTAGTCAGATTTGCCTGCGCCTGTGAAGTGTTTCGCGAGCCAGAAGCATAACCGCGACGGCAACGCTTCCTCTCTGAGCACAAGATAGAAGCGCGAACTGCGGTGACGAGCAGTTGCGCTATGCGTACCGTTGCGGAAGTTGATGTCGTCTTACCTACAAAGCTCATGGCTGTGCACAGCTGCTTGTTACTCAAGTGTAACATTAGCTATGTGAATTGCTGCAAAGGAACGAGCGTCAGAGAGATTATGCGAAGCGGGTGTTAACCCTAGCAGCAGCTCGGTTAGTAGCAATGTACGTGTCTTAGCATACAAGTTCGCCATATGTGCGATCTTAGCACCACGTGAGGGATCTGGCGCGGTTAACGTTGTCCGAGGGACACACTCGTTCTAGTGTTGACAGTTCTTACCCATTTTCCACTGGCATAAATTCAATAGCAATAAAGGCATTCTAGCCAGCCTCTGTAAGAAAATGACAGGAGTTGGATCCCCACCCAGACATCATACCATCACTCAGCTATGACACACCTGCTACTATGACAAACCACTACTTCCTGTAAGCGCGCATGGTCACTGTCCATGCATAACGTGGTTTCATCTTCATTGCCGATAAATTCTCACACCCAAAAAAACTGCAAATTTTTGGTGGCTACACTGAGTCACTGAATACGTGACCGGAAGCTAGCTGCCCGGCGCTTGAGACGACATTTGCCACCAGGAGGCCGTTCCATCAGCCAAACTTATTTTTAAAGGATAGGCAGCGCGAGTCTTGGTATTGTATTTCTACGACGTCTATGATTTAAAATCACGGTGCAGGCGTGCGACCCCCCATGACTACAGTTTTGAGGCGCGTCATACTGTTTATAGTTTACGTGCTTCAACAGCGCTAGAGGCGTTGGCTGACTCACGCAGCCAAATGCTCTAAATGCGCTTTATTGTGGCTTGTTGATGAGAGTACCATGGATGCCGGCTCCTCGCATCAATACAAGTTGAACTACAAGAACGCCGCCCCATTGTACCGCAAAGCACATGGCAAGAAAAGGCGAGAAACGCGAGGACATGAGTGCCATAGCTCATCTCCGCATCTTATGGCGCCCTTCTGCATCACCCCATCTACATTTTTTTCCTCATCAAAATACATTTTTTATTCACAAATTCTGCAGTTTGCTTACAGAAAACCAGAAGGGTCAGGACTAAAGGCGTTAGCAAGCGCCTGACTGAGGCCCTGACCCCTGTACAATCTGCGCTCCAGCGACGCAATCAGGACAGTGTAAGAATAAACGAAAAGGGAGTAGGGGAAACGTGAACAAGCAAATTAAGCAGGCAAGTTCGAGAAAAAATTATACATGCAATTTAAGAAAAACAAGCACAACCATGTGCAATCATTAAAAAAACAGCATGAGCAACGCAGTTTGGGCGAGTAATAAGAAACGTAATTAACCATATTTGTAGTACTGCTGTTCCAGTTCTTGACGTCACGATTTGCTACAGTACGCATCCGGGAACAAATATAGGAAACAGGGAAGCAAAAACTAGCCATAGTTCATTACTGTGTCTTACATATAAAAGCGCTGTACTATTCATTGGGCTCCAACTGGCATGAATAAACATTTAGAGCGAAAAAACACACATAATCCACATGAAAACCGCACATCACACCAACGAGCTATGTTCGGTAACATATATTTCTTTTATACAATTTTATTGAAGACGATTGCTTTATTAGGTTTAACATTTCCCTGTTTTCATTTAGGAGCTTAGGAATTTTATACCTCAAGCTTTGCATCCGATAATTAGTTCTAATGTTAGGTAGTTTATAGTTAATCACTCGAAAGTTGCGGTCTGTGGTCGTTTGAAGATAGATAGACTCAAAATTTGCCCAATTTTCTTTAATTTGCCTGAACATATAAAGTGAGAGCTTCTCTGTATAGAGATGATTTGGTGGAACTAATTTATACCTTATTTTATATGGAGATGTGGTATCATTGAAGCGGACGCGTTCAAGAGCGCGAACAGCTCTCTTTTGTAAAACCTCAAGTTTTTTTAAATTGGTCTTCGTTGTAGAGCCCCATATCAGTAAGCAGTATTGTATATCGGACTGAGTTAATCCATGATATATAACCGGTTTTAATCTATTTGGAATTAAAGAACCTATTTTCCATAGTGCGCCAATTGTTCGAGATAGCTTACTTTGGAGATGGGATATGTGGTCATTCCACGATAAATATTCCTGAAAAAATACACCTAGAAACTTTATACTGCTCGTCTTTTCAAGCACTGCGTCTTCGAAACGCAGTTTGAAACTATTATGTATATGCGAGTTTCGAGCTCTGAAGATGACATATTTCGTTTTACTTATATTCAACTGCAACTCATTTGCATCTAACCATAGTGATAGTTCTCTTAGCCATATATTAGCTTTTAATTCGGCCTCTTCCAAATTTTTACTATGGAAAAATACATTTGTATCATCGGCGAAAAGTACTATCTCCTCAGTATGGGGTATGTTGCAGATGTCATTCACATATAAAAGAAATAAAAGGGGACCTAATATCGAGCCTTGTGGTACTCCCGTTGTGATTATGTGTTGATCAGAAGAACAGCTGTTTAATGTTACGTACTGTTTGCGATTTTCCAGGTAACCTTTGATTAAATGATAAACCTGTCCCCTTAAGCCGTAACAGGGTAGCTTATTTAATAATATAAAGTGAGTAACTGAGTCAAACGCTTTCTTAATATCTAAAAATATTCCCACCGTAAAGTGTTTGTTTTCAATGTTCTCAACTAATTTTTCTTTAATGCCTAGTAGCGCTAGCTCAGTCGACTTGTTTTTCTGGAATCCAAACTGTTGGGGTACTATCAATTTGTGTTTTCCTAGAAAGTCAGTTATTCTTCTAAATATAACGCGTTCAATTACTTTCGAGAATACATTCAGAACGGAGATAGGACGATAGTTTCCGAAGTCATCTTTTTTTCCACCTTTGTGTACAGGAGTTACGCGTGCTACTTTTAATTCATCGGGAAAGTATCCGTCTTTAAGAATGCAGTTACAAATGTGTGCGAGGGGAACTGAAATCGTTGACGCTACAGCTTTGATCGGATCAGCCTTAATCTCATCGTGACCAGCTGCAGTTTTACTATTTATAGATTCAATTACGTTAATTATTTCGAATTCACTAGTAGGCATCAGGTATAAAGTATCAGAACAATTTATGTTCATATAACGGCTTGGGTCAACTTTTATCGTATTATTTAATTTCGTGCCGCAAGTTAGGAAATGCTGATTAAATTTGTTGGAAAGGTCTCGACCTGCGACAGTTTTGCCGGCAAATGTAATTTCATCAGGGATTAAATGGATGGGCTTTGAATGACATATTTCATTATAGATATTCCAAAGTTTAGTGGAATCATCAACGCCATCAAATTTATTACCGTAAAAGTTGTCTTTTGCTTTTCTGATTTCCTTGTTTAGTTTATTGCGGCACCTTTTATATTCATTGAACTTATCGCTATCTTTCAGTCTCAAGAACTCTTGAACCAGCTTGTTCCTGTCTTGTATTTGTTTATAAATTGAAGGTGTCATCCATGGTTTTCTAACCTTTTTCTTTTTTTCCCATATAACTACTGGGAAAGCTTGGTTGTATAAGTCCAGTATCTTTTCGTAAAATCTTGAAAAACAGACCGAAGAGCGGTCTTCGTTCAGGACTTCGGACCAGTCTGAATCAAGCACGATCTGCTTGAACACTTCTATTTTAGAATCATCTATTTTTCTAAATTTATGGCATTTATCATATTTTTTCTTCCTTACTGTTTTTCCTAAGATACAAAAGACAGGTAAATGATCACTAATATCGATAGATAGCGCTCCAGTGGCTATATTGTTTTCCACACTATTTGTGTAACAAATATCTAGCATTGCTTCATGGGTAACAGTTATTCGCGTGGCACATTTTACGAGATTTTCACAACAATAACTAGACATGAGAGATGAAAACTCTTTTTCCACAGGGCTGTTTGACAAAAGGTTAATATTTATGTCACCAGTAACTATAATTTTTTTAAGAAGTTAACACATATGCAAGAACATGATCAAGATATTCGAAGAAGCGCGTGACATTTCCCGATGGAGGCCTGTATATAGCTATTAGGTAAGTGTTGCAAAACGATACTGTAATGATTTCGTAATCATTTGAAATAAATGAGTATTCTGTTTCCATAGAGCAATCAACATCATCCCTTATGTAAACAGTGACACCACCACCCTTTTTTGACCTGCGAAATACACTAAATTCTCTGTAGCCATTGAACAAATAGACATCCCTATCACTCGCAAACCATGTTTCAGTGACGCAGAGTACATCAAACTTCAATGACATCTTTTCCAATTGGTCCTCAATTTCTTCCCCTTTGTTTTTCAAACTACGTGCGTTGAAATGTAGCATAGAAAACGCATTGTGTGTCCACGCATTCTGTATTACGTACTGGTTAAAGTAATCTGGACTATACATTGAACCATCCATAGTATTTACGAGTTCAGCGAAGAATCCAACAAGTTATGCAGGCAGAACACTTATACCATCTTCTCGAGATCGCTCTCAGTAGAAATTTTAATTGCAGAGTTTCCTGGTTTCTTGCGTGCGAGCACTGTTCCGCGATGTTCCCAAACGAACTCGTAGCCTATTTCCACTGCCTTTGAGCGTGCAAGATAAAGAAGCTTCTTCTTTAGCGGTGTCAAGTTTTCAAAAAAGCGGACATCCGACTCTCTTTCTCTCAGTAGCTTAGCCTTTGCCTACCATTGCTCTTTCATCTTGCGAGTGGCAAAACGAATGATGATGGGCGGCACACGATTGGGGCGTGAGGACAACCTGTGAATGCTATCAATGTCAGAGTCAGTCAATTCCTGTAGCCCCAGTGACTCACCCACAGAGTTTACTACGGCCAGCAAATTCTCATTTGTTGTTACTTGAATGCCGTGAACCTCCAGGTTCTGTCGCCTACTATATTGCTGAAGTTCATTTAGCTCTTTCTTCAACCGAGATATTTCTTCCCTTGGATTTCCCGCTTCTATTTCAGTCACCCTTTTCTGAAGATTATTTATCGCCTGGTCTTGCTTGTTCAACCGCGTTGCAAACTCATCATATTTATCAGAGAGCATTTGCACAGAACTCTCAATACTATCAATGGTTTGTTTCATTCCTAGGACTAATTTCATTTTCTCGGCGAGGGGCAGCAAAGTGGTTAGCATTTTCTGAATGTTGTTCAGTTTATCAACAGAGCTGGGCTCTTCCCTTGTCTTAGAGTCGTCATTTGACGATCTACCGTGGTCAGGGTTTGCACAGGAACTGCATTGCCAGTCATTTTGCAACTGGGCATTCATCTGCTTAAACGCCTTTGCTGTCACTCCCGAACACTTTCCTACATGGAAACATGCTTCACACTCGATGCATTTCAACGATGGCTGATTGCCTGAAAAATTTTTGGCGCAAGTGCCACAAACATCACGTATCACCGAATCTTGTGAGCCCGCCTTTAGAACATGTACACAAATGTCACTCGTGCGACGGCAGAGGCAGCAGCAGTGCTGAAGTCATCACTTCCTTGAACTCATGCCGGCCCTATAAACAAGCGCGGCTTTCCCTCAGTGAGTCCTGGACTGAGCCATGCCTACTCACATGGCAGATTTTGGAAGGTTGAACCGGGCTACGTACCTACAGCCGTCTGGTGTGGCTACCTCCTGTACTATTCTGAACCCGTGTTGTTTTTGAGCCATCCCATAGGTATATCCTGCCTTCTTCCACTATGGAAGGAGCCCTGTAAGGCAAACTACGTGCATTGCACGAAGCGTGTTTGGTCGGCGCCTTGGGTCCTGCGGTCCAGAAGAACGTTGGCAGAAATCCGCGCATCTCCTGAATGTTGGTCGCGCTCACGGAGCCAACAAATCCACGCGGCGGCTGCGGTCCACAAATGACTCCTTGCGAGTATCGGATGCGTTCGTTGACCACATACCGGTGATGCGGCATCCACGGCTGATGTTTTTGTATAAGCTCACCCATTCTGTTCAAATTACGGTCCATGCTATATGGTCCAACGCTTTGCCGAGTTCAATCACAATAGCATTGAGCATTCCCTGAACAATGCATCCAAAAGTTGGTTCGTACATCCACAACCTGCTCCATTAAGCGAGTGATTTGTCCAGTAACCTCTTTCCAGTCAACGTCATTGCCAAAAATTAGACGTCACTTTGCCCATGAAAATCGCCGACGGAGGGCACATTACCACGGAAACCAGAGCCAGCTGCGTCATTACGGAGGTGACATCGCCATCAGCTTTTGGGCTTGTCACGGCGCAAGTATAATTCAATTGTATATATGGTGGTCTCGTTCCCCTACGAAGGGTAAAAGATAAGTGTTCACTTGTGATAACTCGATGCCACGCATTTTTCAAGGTAAAAAGCTTCAAACGCTGTACGCCTCCTTTGAGACTCTTAAGTGGGCAAGTGAGTGCTGCTTGAGAAATCACGCACGCTATATGAGTCTAAACAAATTCACAGCAGTACTGGTGCAATAGCACACGTTCTTGCTAGCCAGAAGGATTACGCAATTGGAATCAAATGAAGTAGGGGGTAGACGGAGCTTCAAGAGACAATCAGCCTTCACTTGATGGCGGCTATACAGAAGAAATGTTGATAACATATACACGCACTGAACAAAGCACGCAAACTTCCTGCACCTAAGATGGGAGGAATGAAGGTTCGAAGGACATTCCACCCTACTGACGTAATTAAGCGCGAAATAACCATACTTATATTAAGCGAGGCTCATAGTTACATTGTAACCATGGATGCTCCAGACACATCGGTAAGTGGCGAAATAGATCCTATTGATGGTAGCACTAATGTGAATAAATTTACATCATTGCTTGAAATAACATATACTTGTTATACCTTGGAAACCTTGGAAAAGTTGACTTAGCAATTTCATAAGGTCGCTGCTCTCGAAAGAAATAGTCAGCACACCTAAAAAGTGAAGGTTTTGAGAGGATGAAACCTAATTGTCTTTGTTTGTGACCAGGTATAAACCAGTTTGAGAAAAAAAAACATGTTTACAATAACACTTATTTCACTACAATGGCGTGCAGAAAATAAATTGCTTTCATAAGCGCTTGAAAAGCGTCCATCATTTCAGAAGAAGCCAATGTCTAAGCGATTGCCGTGATATCGAAGAAATGATCAAGACAGAAAAATGAAAACATACAGTGCACACTTCAAGGATTAGGTCCGCGCTGCGGAAGGCACGTACTGGTGAAATTATGCAAGTTTGGCGAGGATCATTTAGCGGCATACATTGACGTTGCAGTTAATACTTATCAGCACGGGAAATATTACTGCCAGGTCTGTGAATTTGCGCCACACAATAAGAGCAAGGATATTCTGAAGCTGGCACTATATAGTATACATAGTATATATATATATATATATATATATATATATAGAGAGAGAGAGAGAGAGAGTTTCCGCAAAATTCAGAAGATTTTAGGGCTTCTTTTCAATTCCGTATTTCCAATATCTGCGCAATTGTGAATGTTTATTACGTTAATTAGTACTACGTTAATTAGCACTATGTAATTAGGCAACATTACACTGGGACTGATTGTACAAGTAATTTCATTTTCTTTAAGTAAGGAAACAGATTTAAGATTTGGTCTGTCTCCCACAGCATAGCTTTAATAAATTGGCACGCACTGCCCATTTCGCTCATAATACCTTTGGCATTGAAAGTAGCTAATAGTATTGAATATAAATCTACCGGTATACCTGAGTAACTACGCCAAACTTTCCCACTTTAATACAGCAATCAACGCCACCTGGAAGTTTCGTCGTTTGGCGTACCCCTGGAATAACACACGGAGCTTTGTAACAATTCTTTAGGTCAGGTTTGATCCAACAGGTTAACATTTCTTTAGCTCAGTTTAGATTGCCAGCGTACAGAATTTCTAGGACGGCAGCATCGAACTCTGCTGCGACAACAGCTCACGTTACGTTTTTTTTTTCACGCAGCTATTACACGTTGTGAGCAGATAATGGTACCGCAGTTTGTAAAGAAAAGATCATTTATATAGGGTACAAACCTCAGAGAAGTACAGTGCACATTGAATCTCTCCGTGCACTGCCTAAATATCTTGCATGTTTAGGTTTGGAAATATTGCTTGAAACTTACAGATGTGCCAGCTCATGACTAATGGAATATACTCCGCTGTATGTGTGCGGTTGATCTTCTCCAACAGCAACATTCTTCTCCGTGCAGATTCCAGCCATGTAAGTGACATCTGCAGTTAAATTGAAGCATTTTTGCTGTATGGGCGGTTGTGGTGTGCGCAGGATCACTTGAAGTGGACGGATCAGTGTTTACGTGGTAACATTTATTAAGTATTTTATATCCGTCTTCTTCAGACCCCCGAAAGTCAGATACAAACCTAGACCCTTCTCCTACGCCCAGAAGGCTGTGCTATCAGCATGATCAGTGAGGCATCTCTATACTCTGTGCTGCCCTACATCCTACCAGCGCATGTAGAGGCTACTCAACCAATGAAGGAAGAAGGGCGGCCTATGTTCCGTGTCTGTGTGAGCGGGTGTTTGTAGCTACCACGGCCGGCGGCGGGAACACAGTGCAGGGACACCGTGGGTGGTGCTTGCCTTTTCTTTTGAATTATTCACTCTTCTGGGCAAATTCTATGCGTTGCTCCAGTTCCATTTTTCATTGTGGTAGCTACTGGAGCCCGGATGATGTTTCTGCCAACAATCATCAATCCCAACAAGCAAATGCGGAGTTACATGCACTGACTATAGTTTGAAACAGAGCACTACGCGCAAAGCGTAGGTAGGCTTGACACGCTGGTTTAACTCTCGTGGCCAGAAAAAATGAAGGAATGGTGGGGGGGGGGGAGCACAGAAGACGGACGCGAATAATAAATAAATGACCAACCCTTCCCCTACCGAAAAAGGGGGATAAGCGAAGCTTGGCTCGTGTTTCTTCGGTGGTCCTCGGAACGAATTGCACTGACGAGAACCACGTTGTGCTCGAACCACAACAGGTCACACACACTTCAACTGGCTCCGAAGTTCCGGTTGAGAAACTCGCAATGAAACCTGGCAGTTGAACTGGGAAAGTTGGCGCTAGCGTTGCCGAGGCATGCACTACCGTTGTCGGGTTCCTGGGAGGGGAGATGACATTGATGTTTGGCCACAACATCGCACTCCCGCAAGTTGGGGTCCGCGGTTCTTCTCTGACGTTTCGTCTGGGCTTCAGAAGCCCTCATCCTAGAATCGGCACGTACAGGACGACGTCTTTCCCGAGTGAGTTCGCGGCGCCGTTCCTCAAACGCAGCCTGCTCCTCGGCGGAACGCACCACGCGACGCCTTCCCAACCGGGCGCCGAGACTTATCTGAGGTGAGGAAAGCCCGACGGAACGCTCGCCAACCACCTTTCCCTCCCCGCGACACACGGAACTACTCTCATTGGCAGCACGCGTCATGTGATCTGGCACCGGCGCAGCTGGAACAGCTGCTCTACTCTGGAAGCAGCCGGGTTTTTTTGCGTAACCACGACAACGCCACCGCAACTTGTGAGCCAATACTATTTTTGCTTGAAAAAGTTGTCGGCCCTTCCACTCCGTGAAGATGGTTAACCAGCGAAGCTGAAACGAGCGGCCTCCGTGTTTATCACTGGGTTAATCCTAAGGGTTCATTACAGTATTTCTCAATGATGAGCTTACACACACGTTCGGCTAAGCCGGAGAGAATGATGTCACTGGCGGTATGCTCGCAGTCCGCCGTTGTCGCTTGCGTTCGATTTATCGAGTTCGCTATGTGGTGTGGTTAGCAGCATTCGCCCGCCATTGGCGCTTGCGATTCTTCGAAATTAAATTCATTAAAATAAAATTTGTCCGTTGCGATAAGATAATGCATGGCTCATACCCCCAGTAAACTCCGCCTCCTCATTACGGCGACAAAAGAGAAGTGAAAGTCTACGTTGGAACGATTAGCGGCAACGCAGCCCGCTGTGGAATCAGACGACGGCGACGAACGCGGGAGTAGTGGCACGAGCGCGTGCCGAGCACGACCACGAGCCAGCTTGCGGAAGAAGACGATGACGCTCGAGTCAATGCTGATGATGATCGTTTCCTGCGGACGGGCGACTTCGCCTAGACGTATAAGGCTTGGCTTTAAAAAGCAGAGAAAAATGAAAGACTCCAGAGAACAGCGACAAAAAAGAAAAATCAGAGCCCTTCTCCTATCGACAAAATTAAGGTAAGCGAAGCTTGTGGCCAGACGACGCTGTCGCAGGCGTTCCGCTTCGTTTGCCCTAAGCTCAGGGTCTGCGGCTGTTCTCTGACGTTTCGCCCAGGCTTCGGAAGCCCTCACGCTAGAATCGGACGACAAGCTTCGCTTATCCCCATTTTCTTGACAGGGAAAATGCTGCTGATATTCTCTTTGGGTCCCACGTGTGACAAGGGTAGTTCGAGGGCCCGTAACAGGTCGCTGAGCACACATGGGTACGTGCAATTGAGCTTGGACCCTTTCTGCAGAATAACCAGGAACGGCGCACTTTTTAGCGTGGCCCCACCACCACCACCACCACCGCCGCCGCCGCCGACACTTGTGAGCCTATTAAACTTTGTTTAATAAAAGACTGCTCAATTTCGACTCTTTTCTCAAATCAGAGATGCAGTCGATTCATAAAACACTCGTCCTTGATTCTGCCGTGAGCGTCCCACTTTTCCCAGCCGCAGCAAACTAGCATATGGCTGGAAGCGCGGATACGTCTAAAGCACTAAAGCAGATGTCTATGGTGGTACAAAGCAGCAACTACCTGCCGACCACCGATGCCTCTGGTCGGTTTGTCCAGTACTTCGTACTACTTTCACTACTGATTTCACGCTAGAAGAGATTAGGCTGGATGAGAACCTACGCATTTTTCGACTATTTGTGAGTCATTGGAGGTAAAAAAAAAAAACGCGAGATAGTGCTCGGAACGGAGACCCGTGCAATGCGTGAATAGAGCTTTGAAGGGGAAACACATTCAAGAGAGAGAGCGAAAAAAAAGGGAAAGAAAGACAAGGAGGTTAGCCAGTGTAAATACCGGCTTGCTACCCTGTACTGGGGAAATGGGTAAAGTTATTCGACCAAAATTTAGGCTTCAACTCCATCTCAAGAAAACTGAATGGCTGTAGGAATTTGTTTACATGCACCGTTGTGTCGATACCGGTGGTTTATCAACTGTTCACCGTCCCAGATATTCTCAGTAGATTTCACTTACGCGGCACTGTAAAAACAGCGCTTGAAAAATCACAGTTACACCTTCTAGCTCTTTCTCAGCAGTAAAAAGCCACCTGAAGTACGACTATAAGTTGCGCAGCGAGTCGTCGATCACATAACTTGCGCGCGATTTTGTTATCGTGGAGTTAACTCAAAGTTTACACTTACCCATTACGCCGGTAGATATCGTCTCATTAACTTCGCGTACCAGGTCTTCTCTAAAAAAAGGGCAGTAGAACTGGATTAAGCATAGTCTGCGAAAACAATTCTGCTTCTTTGTGTTGTCATTTGCATGTCATACATGAATATTCTCTTTCGCTTTTCAACACAGTAAGTACTATTAACGCGTGGTCACTGAAAATAATTGAAACGCTCGAATGGTGCCTAGGAAGATGAATAACTCTGCATGTGTCCCGTGGCATTGTTTACGGTTGGGTACTTCTTCGAATCTTGCAATCAACAGAGAAGCGAGGATTTCAAAGCATCTTTATAGCTAGTGCACTACAGTATGTTAAGTTGTACATGGTTGCCTAATGCAGCTCTCGCGGCTGCATTCTTCTTGTCATTTGAATTTATACCTTTATGTTTTCTCAAATACGTCAAATACATTTCACTTCGACTCGGTTAATCTTGAAGACGCATCTCTATTCATTAAATTCCATCGCCTTAGAACGCTCTAAGCCACACTGCGTTACATAATACTCGTATAGTCGTGCGCTCTAACGACCCCTTTGGAGTGAACTTTCACAAGGCGTCTCTGAGAAGCCATCCGCGTATCACAGTCGGTGGTCTCCAATGTTCGAGTACAACGTACAGAATCAACAGCCCCGCGGCAGTGTACAGTCTAGACGGGAGATGGGAGCCTCAATGGCATAAGGCTCACTGTACCGCAAATATTGTAGTGCAATGCCACAATTTCCTTTATTGCGATAGCAACTATATGGACGCTCCAAGCGTATTTATACCGTGCCGTCGCCGTGAGGTTCCGTATAAAGTCAAAGAGGGATAATGTCGTCGTCGCACGCCGTATGCTGTATATGCGAGTGAAACCGCGTGAGGTACGCGCGCTTTCGCGGACACACAACGCACGGCGGAGAGCAAACGTGACGTCCTCGTGCAAAGTGCCGTGGGGGTATGGGAGGGAGGGAGGGAGGGGAAGCGACGTTTATCTGCGGCACCAAATGCGTATCTTGAGAACGGGCGCAAGGGGAACTGGCGACTCAATCTACCACAAGAAAGGAGGAAAGCGGGAAGGCGGCGCGGGAGGGAGGGCGTGCGGCTTCTACTCTTCCAGCAACTGCGTACTTTTATGTTGTGCTGCTGCGGCCTGTCACGCGCTCCGTATCTTGAAAGCGATCTCTGTACGGCTCCTAGCTTTGTATGCGCTGTGCTTTCGCCGCTGAGTTTCCGTTGAAGCGGTAGACCGCAAGAACCTTTGCTCGATGTTGCTACGCGCTTGCTCACGCCAGCGCTCATCGAGTGTGATCTAGTCATGTTTTCTTGCACGAGCTGACACCATGCTTGTTAATTCAGTTAGTAAGCGAATGTGTCCAAGTTTATGCAGCCGATAAAGTTACTCTGCCTACTCCGTATAGCTCTCTGCCAATTTACTGTCACAATTGATGCTTCGCCTTTCGGGCGAAACTGCGACTTTTTTCAGTTTTTTGTACTTGTGCCACAAAGGCACAAAGTACTCGTGCCTTCTGTTTCTGTGTTTTCTAAAAAATGTTCTAATTTTTAATTGCGCATGATATCTAGACGCTCCTGATCAGTCTGAGAGAGTCTTTTTTAACAGCGAAGCTGTTTAAACCAGCCCTACTTTGTGGTTCGTTGACACAATGATGTGGGGCTCAAGAAGCAGGGGGATGTTTGCCTCAGCAATTCCTTCGGCGTCGTCCTCCATGTCGCATCGGTGCAAGGGTCAGCACGCTGCTCTTGGGTGGCAACGTGACGTGATCGTCGGCAACGTGAAGCGCGATGTCACGGTCGTTGTCATTACTGTTTGCTATGGCTTGCGTAGTAGCGAAAGCTGTAGACTCTTGCACGTCGATGATGGTACCGTTCGCCTGAAGGAAATCCATGCCGAGTATAAGGTCCTTTGAACATTCAGGAGAGAGAGAGAGAAATAACTTTATTTGAGGAAAATAGGATTAAGGGGGCCGGCGGGTGGGCCCTTAGTCCAGGACTCCAATGGCCACCGCCACGCGCCGTGCCTGGTCGAGGAGGCTCAATTGAGTCTTCCGGTCAGTTCGGGCGAGGATGGCTGCCCAAGGGTCCCGAAAGGAATTTTCTGCTAAACGGGGTGAATTTGAATTTTCGGGTCGTGATTGGCACTCCCATGTCACATGGGGCAAGGATGGCCTCCCCCCACACCAGGGGCATTGACTGGTATATCTGGTTGGCCAGATGGCATGCCATCGCCCCAGATGTGGGTAGGTGTTTGTCTGGATTTTTCTGTATAGCCGAACCTCCTCCACT
This sequence comes from Dermacentor silvarum, assembly GCF_013339745.2. Taxonomy (NCBI): domain Eukaryota; kingdom Metazoa; phylum Arthropoda; class Arachnida; order Ixodida; family Ixodidae; genus Dermacentor; species Dermacentor silvarum. The sequence goes on from NC_051162.1 coordinate 150,702,756, forward strand.
GTTAATTGCGGGTTTGGCGCGGCGAGTTCATGGCGAGAACGACGTTGATGTTCTAAGACATCGCATGCTAGTATTTGATTATTATTTCCGATTGGGATGTCATTCCTTGCTCGGATTGAAGTCTCGCCAGCAAGAGCGTCTGTCCCTGTGTTACCCGTGACATCAACCAGCCCCGGACACCATATAATGTGATGTTCTTGTCTTAGTCGTTGGCCCAAGATGTTAAGGGCGATCCTATGGATTCTTCCGTGGAGAAAGAGTCGGCAGGCCGCCTGGAAGTCCGTGAGGACTTCATAATAGGTGGGACTTCAGGTGGGCCTGTCTTCTCCCTCGCGTGTCTTTATCGCCAGGGCAACTGCTACCGCCTCCGCTGTGCTGGCGCAGGCTATGCGGACTGAAGCTGTTGTTATGGTTCTTGGAATACCGGAGGGTCCCGAAGCAGCCACGATAACGTGTCCGTTAGTGTTCCGTGCTGCGTCTGTGTATATTGTGTCGGGGTTATTGCCGAATCGTTTTTCTGGTTGTTTGGCTCGGGCATTACGCCTGCTGCATGATATTTTGGGTTGATTTTTGGGGGGATGTTGGAGATCTTTAGTTTTTCTCGCATCTCGCTCGATATGTCCACTAGTTCGCTGCTGCAGTAGTGTTGGCTGATCGGGTATCCCAGCTCTTCTGGGATCGTCTTGCCCGCCTGTGACATATTAAGGCGTTCTCGTTGTGTGACCATTATCATTGATTTGAGTTCTTCAAAGGTGTTATACACCCCAAGAGCCTCGAGTCTCTCCGTGGATGTCCCCAGTGGTATACACGCAGGGCGGCCTTATACGCCGTGCCTATTAGGATGTCTGCCTGCTCTGTCTCTGTACGGTTAAGCTCGCGATACGGGAGGCTGTAGGTAATTCTGCTTATTGCAAAAGCTTGAACTAGTCTTAATGCGTCTGATTCGCTTAGTCCCCTCCCGTTCCGCGTAATTCTTCCCATCATTCTCGTGATTTGTATTACTGAATTCTTTAGAGTTTTTTGGGTATGGTCTGCTCTAGTATTGTGTTGTTTCCACCGCTCTAAAATACTCACTTTTTGAGGTTCTTTAAGTGTCGAATCTCCAAGCTTCAGTTCAGCTTTTTCAGATTTGTTGTAATATTTTCCTTGTACCGTAATGTATTCTGATTTTTCAGGTGCACATTTCATTCCGTTCTCAGTGGTGAAATCGTGCACTATGTTTATTACGTCTTGAAGGACTTGTTCTTTTGTTCCGATTGAGCCTTTTGTCGCCCAAAGAGTAATGTCATCTGCATAAAGGGCAAAATGCTGATTTGGACACTTTTCCAGCCTATGGGCTAGGTTATTCATCCCCAAGTTGAACAGTAGGGGTGAGAGGATGGCACCTTGTGGTGTGCACTTATTTGGCATATTGAAAGAGCCGGATCGGGTTTTTCCTATGCCGATAGTGGCAGTTCTATTCCCCAAGAAAGATTTGATATAATTGTCTTTTCACCGCACCTGGTTTTCTCAAGTTCTTTCAATATGAGTTCGTGCGCGATGGTATCGAATGCGCTTTTGAGGTCTAGGGACGCTAGTAAATGTTCACTTCCTGTTGGAATGTGGCTCAGTACCTCTTCCTTCAGTCTTAGGAATACATCTTGTGTCGATAAGTGTGGCCTGAAGCCATACATATAGCTTGACAAGAGGTTATTGTCTTCTATATAGTTTCTCAAGTATTGTTTGGATGACTCGCTCAAAAAGTTTTCCCAGGCAAGACGTGAGTGAGATCGGCCTGCGGCTTTGTATGTTACGAGCCTTGCCGGGTTTAGGTATCAAAATGATCTCTGCCTTTTTCCACTGTTCTGGAATTTTCCCGGTTGGCCATACCTCTCTGTTGAAGTATTCAGTTAGTTTCTTAATTTGATCGTGATTTATGTTCCGTAGCATTGCATTAGTTAACTGATCCTTCCCAAGCCCTGTATTTTTCTTAGCTGCCTGGGTTGCTGCAAAAAGCTCTGCTTCCCTTATGGGGGCGTCCAAAATTTCGTTCGGGGGCCCATCGTATGCTTTCGAGTATGACTGAATAATTGGTCCCCCTATGTATCTTTCTTTGAGTTTTGCTATGAGTTCGCCTTCTGTGCCCTGGAATTCTCCCACTATGGTTTCAAGGGCGCCTGACGATTCTGATTTTGTTGCTGCTGGGTCTAACATACTTCTATGTATGTTCCAGGTTTTCTTTGTGGCGAGGTTTCCCCTTAGGGAATCACTGAGCTGCAGCCAATTTCTGTTTATAGTTTCTGCGCGTAATCATTTGCTTGTGCAATTACCTCTATTCTTACTCTGAGTTTTCTGTTAAGTCTTTGACGCTTCCAGCGTTTTGTGAGGCCTCTTCGGCAGTCCCATAAGTGTAATAAATGTGGGTCTAAAGTAGGGTGTTCCACCGTCAGAGCGATGCTCTTGGAGTTAGTCGAGTGTGCTGTTCACATGTCTTCCGACCACGGGTTGATATCTGCCCTTCTGCAAAGCGATACTTTCTAAATTTTCCCAATCGGTTATGTTGGCTGTTCGAAGTTGTCTACGGATTTTTGGTGACGAGGATGATAGACTGACAATATAATGGTCACAGCCTAGTGCTTCATCTAGGTTCTTCCAAGACGCTGCTTCTACGTTTTTGGTAAACGTCAGATCGGGGTAAGTGTCTAAACTCACACTGTTCCCCAATCTGGTAGGCGTTAGGGCCAGCGTTTCTAGTTTTAGGTCGAACTTGTCCGCGGCCTGCACCAGCCTGGTGCCCTTTGCAGAATCCCTTACGTATCCCCAGTGCGAGTGGGGTGCATTGAAGTCACCGGCAACAATTAATTTATCTTTGTGATTCATTTTGCCAATTGTTAATTCAATGATGTTCTCAAAATCTGTGCCTTTTTCCTTAGGGGGGGGGTGTATATATTAACAATGAAAAATGGTGATGAGTTGATCCTTCAAGGGGCTCATGTATGCTAGTTGCGATGTTCTTTATCACCAAGTTAGCTACTTTCGAATGCTTGGGGTCCTGATATGTACAGTAATCCCGTAGCTTTACCGGCTTATTTCCTACCTCTTGGAGACAGATTATATCTGGCCGGGTTAACGATGTATTAGGAATTGTTGTAGGGTTGCTGCCCTGTTTTGATAGGTGCGGCAGTTCCAGTGCCAAATTTCTATGTTTTCCTCCAATACCCGTGATCTATTGGCCATGTGGAGTCGATAATTCGTTATCGGAGGAGTCGGAGACTACTACATTTTTCGTTTTTCGCGGTTGTGGAGTCTAGGGGTTATCCCCGGCTCTTTTCCTTTTCATCTGCCGTAGATTGCTGATGGATTCGTCAACGTAAGTATTAAGATTTTGAAATTCATTAAACATCTGTTGTTGGAAGTTTTGTACTCCCTGCAGCTGTTGAACTAATTGTTGCAACATTTGCCCCGTGAATTTGTTTTAGGCTCGACAGTATTACTCTCCGCGCTGCCCTTTGTTTGCTGTTTTGCCTAATAGTTGTTTAAGAGACGCGATCTCCTTCTTGAGCTCAGACAAGCTCCCTTTGAGTGCACGGTTTCCGCTATCACTCTTTGGTATGCTATGTTGGATGTTATGGCAGCCTGCGCTTTTGCCACCTCCGCCCAACTTACCCTGGTACCCTTGTCCTCCTCTCCCTGCCCGGGTGTGTGCCTCTCTGCGGCACCAGCCTTCTGGATCCTGGGAATGTGGTTTGGGTAAGGTAAAAGAGTTTGTTCGGATGCACTGATGGTTGGTCTTGATCTGATTTTGAGTTGGATATTGATTTGGGTAGATTCTTGCAGTCTATGTCAGTTCTTTGCCTTGATCTCGATTTGGAACTTGATCTGGATTGGTGTCCCTCTGGCGATGGAGATCTTGTTCGGGATGTTCGGCCTGGTAGCCTTGGCCACATGTCGTCCTCCGATTCGGTGTCGTCCGCCACGAACCAGCTATGTCATCGCGCCATTTTGGTCAACGAGGTTTTTGAGTGTACTTTTATATGTTTGTTTGCGATTGGTTTCGTTGGATTTAGTCGTTTAGCACATTCTTTTGCTCCTATTAGACGGTCTCCTCCGCATGATGCGCATTTTGGGGCACAATCATGGTTGGGGCCGGGCTCTTGTATCCCGCATCCGTGGCATACAGGAAGGCTGGGGTTCGGGCAGACGTCGGTCCTACGCCCTATTTGGCAACACATTTTAGATGTTTGGATTGTATTTCTGTAAGGGAAGCAGGTCAACTCACCCCCCCCCCCCCCTTATAATACACTTTCCTGGGAAGAATCTTGCCATAAATTTTATAACGGCTGTCTTTGATTCCCTGAGCATTCTTGCGTAGATGATTTCTACTCCTTGAGTTCTTATTCGTAAGTTGTTTTTCAGCACCACGGGGGCCGTATTTGGTTGCAGTCCGTGTATAACACCTTTGAGCGTTCCTTCTCCGGTTGTTACGTAAGCGTTTATATCGTGCACCTTGCCGTTGAGGCTGATCGAAGTTAGTTTTGTGACCTTTTCCGCCATTTATTGTACCGGTGTCGATACTATAAAGATATTAGATCCTGGCTTTCGGCTTAAGAGAAATTTTTCACCACTGACCTGGCCTCCGCTCGCTTCGGTAACGGCTTCGGCTAGTTGCGGGCTGGTGAAATCCCTTGTGGCGAGTCCTCTGTGCGGTCTGACAATGACTTTAAAATCTTCTTTGGGTAGCGGTGGCAGCTTCTTGTAGATCAGTGTCTTCTTAGTGAAGGGACTGCTTCCTGCGGTCTGATACGCTGCTCGCAGCTCTCCGCTGACCTGACCCGATCCCTCTGTTTGATTCTTCTGTTTCGCTTGCTCTTTCGTTTGGCGAAGTGTTAATACAGTCTGCCAGTCTCCGTCTTCTTATGGTTTGTTCGGTTATCTGCCATTAGATGCAGTCGAAGGACCCGCGGTCACCGAAATGCCCGCACTGGGATCCCCTTCTTCTTGGTAATTCATTACATCACGCTCAGAGTTCGTTTTGGGCCCAGGCGCCTTCGATGATGTTGTTTTCAACGTCGTCCTTGTACATGCAGCGTCGCTCGGGCCCCGCACGCTCGACATCCGCAGCTCGGCAAGTGCGCCGCCGGTGCCGGCGTTCCAGCCTTAGCTGCCTGCCCGTTGTGGTCAGAACAATTCGAGTTCGATTTCAAAGTAAATATTGTTTTACACTCACAAGTCTTGTGCCTCCTGGTTCCTTGGAAGTTGACGAATCAGGTCGTGTCCGTAGCTTCCATGTTTGGTCCCAGAAAACGGCTTCCACAAGCGTTTTTGTCAGAGAGCAACAACACTCCGTCAGAGTTCGTGGAAACACGCACTCCAGCTCGAACATTCAGGAAGAATGACGAAGTCGCCGATGTACGTGAAACCGCGAATGTTGACTCGTGCAGTGCACCGGCCCATTGGAGTTATGAGGTGCCCTCCTGCAGTAGGAATCTGAGTTCCGGCCAATTGCGTCGAAACTTTGTTCAGTATACGCGCGAGATTCTGGCTCATAACAGACGTGTCCGCATCCGTGTCGATCAGCGCGGTGACTTCATGGTCATCTATGGTAACTGGTACGTCGCAAGATACTGACACTGAACTGCACTGATTTCTCTGCGTCTCAATTGCGTCATATCGCGGTCGTCGTAGTGGAGGATCTTCAGCGTTCGCAACGTCAGCCACCTCACCTCCGCAGGTCGCTGGACTCAGTTTTCCCGGGAAGCAGGGCTGGGTGAGCGACGCCTTGTTGCACTCGGCGTGAAGAGGGGGCTGGAAGACCTGTGTCGGGCGGGTGACGGTGACCGGCTGTCACGGAATCGTGGGGCAAACGAGGTCCTGACGTCCGTGAAGTAGGCTTCAATCTCCAGGGGGCGTTCGCCATTGCGCGGGCACGGCGCATTCAGTGAAAATCCACGGAGCCCAGCTCGGCGTTAAGGACACGCCCTTTAGAGGTGATCGGCTTCGCCGCAATGAAAACACAAGGGCCTCCGGTCTGCAGTGCGCCATACGTCGCTCTTGCGGGGTGGTCGTGCTTAAGCCATGAATCGCGTGCGGCGAGGCCTGGAGTCGCCAGTTGCCTGTTCCACGGGGCGCACACCATGAAAGTTCGGGACGTAGCTCATACCGTGAAAAGTCGGGGACAACGAACTTCGCGCTACTTCCGCATACGACATGCGAGGCTGTGGCTGCCGTGTCTCGGGCTGTGGTGTCTCGCTTCGCTCTGGGACTTGGACTGCCTGCGTGATTTCCTCCCGGAAGTCCTCAACCCGAGTGAGTCGCGGTAGCGATGCCGGAGCCACCTGAAGCTTGTGGAGCTCTTCTCGAACAACAAGCCTAATGAGCTCCCGCAAGGCGTCGGTATTGACAAAAGGTATAGCGAGAGGGTCACGCGATAGGGTCGACACGTCGCGGTTGCACAGCCTTGTTCGCTGCTGCAGTGCCTTTTCCAATGATATGGCTTCCGCAAGAAACTGTGCATTGCGTATTAGGCCACCGAATAACTCTCACTTGACACCGCGCATCAAGTGCCTGAGCTTCGTTTCTTCCAGCATAGACGGATCCGCGCTTTGGAAAAGTCGGCACATATCTTCGAAAAACATTGCGACGCTTTCGTTCGGCCGCTGTGCTCTCGCCTGAATTGCATATTCAGCTCGCTCCTTGCGATCGGGGCTGGCGTATGTGCTGATTAGCTGCCGTCGGAATTCGCCCTATGTTGATAAAACCGGCTCACGGTTTTCAAACTATGTCCTCGCATAGTACCCGAGGGCAAAGTAGGCATTGCGTAGCTTGCGCTCCGGAGCCCGGGCGTGGAATTCTGCGACACGCTCAAAATTATCGAGCAAGTCCTCAACATCCTCGAAGGTGTCCCCATGGAAGGATTTGGGGATTAGCGGCTGGTTAAGGACGACCTCGGTCGGTGCGGTTGAGGAAGAAGATGGAACTGACGTACTCATTCTTCTGACTCGGTTGGATAGAGGCTCGTACTCAGGTGGCAGTCCTTGAAGTCGACGGCTTGTCCGTACGTGAGCAGGAGTCAGCTCGACCGGACTTCGTACTGGGCTTGTAGACGGAGTTCGATCTGGAAGCGGTAGCATGTACCTAGCACTTCCACCAGAAAAATGTAACGTAGATCAAAGACGGAGTCTTGAAAAAATAGACGCATCTCTTTAATGGCGGGCCAGTAGAAGAGCGTGCAGTCTACGCGCTTCGTCGTCGTTCATGGCGCCAACCTTTGGGCGCGCCGTCCCGCGGTGCGGGAGCCCCACATCATTGTGTCAGTATCAAGAAACTAAACTTTCTTGCCGAGGCTGGATTTGGACTCGCGTACCCACGGTCCCAAGGCGAGCGTCCTAACCACTAGGCTATACAGCCACGCTTGCAGAACATGCATTTATGCGAACCATATGATTGCGTTCGAGCATCGTCGTCTTCGTCCACAGCTAGCGCGTTCGCACGCCGGTGCTCTGCGAGGTGAAGAACAGGTTTGGCCAGCTATGAGAGCGAGAGAGAGAGAGAGAGAGAGACGCATTCATGGAGCGGGTTTGCTGGAACACGTTGTCGGCATTGCAACGCGGTATTGGTGTTACAAGCTCCGCAATGCAATGCGCAGTGACGTCCGTAAGTCCGAAACACGCGAAAAGAAATTATCATCATCATGAGTAATAAGATGAAAAGTTCGCCCGCACTTACGGAAAATGCTGGACTACGTTCGCGCAGCTTCGCTGTTTCAAGCGTTGCGCGGCCGAGTGCAAGGTCAAGCGTTTTTTTTTCTGTGCAGTGTACGAACCGGTTATTCTCACTAGTCTCACTAGTCACCAGGAAGTTGCAATGTATACAAGCCACGTCATCACTCAATAAGGAATGCATACAGGGTGTCCCATATATCACGCAGCACGATTTAAAAATATAGGAACGGTTTTACGCGAAGCTAACCTAGTGCGTATTGTTTCCAGTACAGTGGAGTAGCCGCCAGTATTTTTCCATTCCTGAGATTTATTTAATGAACTGTAAATTATTATCTAACTCGAGAAGTACTGTCCTTATTATCAAAGTGTCAATGAGAAAGTAGTAGAGCAACATGAAAAACTCCCGATACAGCTTTCTGTTGCTCATTACCTGCTACATAAAAAATGTCACAGTTTCGCCCTAAGGGCGAAGCAATGAATGCGATAGCAACACAGCAATGTCATACGAAGTAAGGTGAGCGGCCTTGGTAGCAATATGAATTGTAGTAAACGTGAGCTGATTGAGTAAGCAGGTGTGCTGCGGCGTAAGTAGACCGACATGAAGAGAGACTCGATGACCACGAGAAGGCGCGTGTGAAACGGTGGTGTTGATGAGAAGCGCTTACCGTGGGCAGCGCGTGCGAAGGGACACACCTGTAGTGCTGCACTGCCGATCTGGGCAGCATTGCATGTGTAGCGTGCGTTGGAAAATGTGGCCCGACTATTACTAACTGAATGAACAAGCGTGGTGTGAGCGCGCACAAACATGAATAGATCACACTGAATGACTGCAGCCAACGACTGTCAAAACGCTGGCAGCGAGCGCATACGCCGCGCAGCGGGCGAAGGTACGTGCGGTCTATCGCTTCAACGGAAACTGAGCGGCGAATGCACGGCGCATAAAGGTCAGAGCCGTGTGGAGATAAGAGACGGTGCGGTCGAACGAACGACGAGCGCGGTTGTTGGCACCGTAGAAGTGCGCCCCCCCCCCCCCCCCCCCGCTCCCTCCGGCGCTGGCTTCCCGCTTCCTTGCTTGCGCGTGGGAGAGATGAGAGACTGTGCGGACGAGCGACGAGCGCGGTTGTTGGCAGAGAAGTATCCCCCCCCCTGCTCCCTCCAGCGCTGGCTTTCCGCTTCCTTGCTTGCGCGTGGGAGATTGAGTGCGTTCGCTCTCCATGATAGCGCGCGTCCCCGCACGCTTCCGCTGGGGCATACGGCGCGCGGCGAAGATTTTATCTATACGGAACCTCACGGCGACGGCGACGACGACGGCGACGCCGAAGGTAGAAATCCGGTTGAAGTGTCCATATAATTGCTATCGCAATAAGTGTTTTTCCGAGCATGAAAGAAGCCCGCGAATACACGCAAAGTGCCTCGAGCGGACAGTCGTGCATTATTTCTGCGTGTATTCGCGGGCTTCTTTCACACTCGGAAAAACACATTTATGTAGCACGTATTCAGCAACAGAAAGCCGTATCGGGAGTTTTTCATGTTGCTCTACAACTTTCTCATTAACACTTTGATAATTAGGACAGTACTTATCGAGTTAGATAATTCATTACAATTATTTAAATAAATATCAGTAACGGAAGAATTACTGGTGCCTACTCCACTGTACTGGAAACAATACGCATTAGATGGGCTTCGTGTAACGCCATTCCTCTTTTTTAAATCGTGCTGCGTGATAGCTGGGACACCCGGTATATTCTTGCCGCAACAGTTGAAAACATTATTCTTCCAATAGTACAGTACTACCGACATCGTTATCTTGTCTTTGTGCGCAATGTATTGTTACTGTTATTTGTTACAGCATTAATCCTATACAAATGTTATTACTGATATTGCAATATATTTTGTCCTTGAGTCGTTGAATATCAGCATAAGTGATTGGCGCTTTGGGATCGTAATGATAGCACGCCACTTTCAATGTACTTCAAAAAGGCAACTGAACGTTTATCTTGCTTTTCTTTGGAGAACAAAACAATCTTAAGCACATCATCAGGCTTTTTCCTGCTTTAGCTCTTGACAGCCAATGTTGTCGGTGCTATTTGTCGTATCGAAACATACCAATGCACGGTTTCCGCCGAATAATTGACACTCGCACATCGGATATCCAGGTCGCGACGCATATTTTAAATTATTAATTTAAATCCATATCCAAATTCTGCATGTGATTCTACAAAAGTGCGAAAAGTTGAATCTCTTTATGCACCTTGTCTAAGCTCGAGAAATATTCAGTATTCGTGCGAATACTTTCAGATGCTTCAAGAAATGTTTTTTTTTTCTTTTTTCTCCACCATTTGTTTGAAAAAGACAAGCAGCACCATCAACAATGTGACAGAAGTATACGCTTGCCTAATATGGCCAATAAAGACTGATTCGGGTATGTGTTTCTATTTTGACGCTTACTAGCTAAAGACTCTCAGGAGCAAAGCAACCGAAAAGAAAAGAAATAAAAACGTACTCAGTAACGAGGACGACAACATCACAGTGTCCCGTGATGCACTGGTTCACGTATTCGGCCGTCCTGTTCAATGTTTCTATTGCGTGCACCCCGCAAGCCGTTTCAGTATTGAGCGCATTGATGTCCTTCCCGCAAATCTGGCGGCCAATAAAGTATTCGTCCTGTCGTATTAAAAAAAAGGCGATCAACTTAAGAAAAACCTCGTTTCACGGAAACTTCAAAGTTCAACTACACACCACTCCCACATTTCATACAGGTTTCAGCGTCCCTATTGAAGCATCCCTGAATCCTACAAGTAAAACACGATTTCTAGTGTCATCCAGTCTTTGAAGCAATGAAAGCAGCTGTTTTTACAACGCGGCAAACAGGTTGCAACTGAACGTTTATCTTGCTTTTCTTTGGAGAACAAAACAATCTTAAGCACATCATCAGGCTTTTTCCTGCTTTAGCTCTTGATAGCCAATGCTGTCGGTGCTATTTGTCGTATCGAAACATGCCAATGCACGGCTTCCACCGAATCATTGACACTCGCACATCACATATCCAGGTCGCGACTCATATTTTAAATTATTAATTCACACACACTCGGGCATTCATCTCAGGCAATAACCTTTCTGCTCTGTTTGCAGCGATTTCTTACCGATCGCAAATACATTCGCTCACGAGATTCTCTCTAGCTGATTGTGCTAGGTCTAGTGATTGTTTCGGCTCATAATCTTTATTCCAGAAGAACACGTTGCTCGTTATGGGGTGTAGCTGATATGCTTGCTAAAGAATAAAATTTGAGGTTCTAAAAGACAGAACCACGGCTGAATTATGGGGCGCGTTGGGAACTTGAGAGTCCTTTTTACCAGCTGTGGTTATAAACCATGCACAGAAATTTATAGGTAGTTTTCTTGTCAAATACCAAATTTGCTGTGGTTCAAAAATTGAAAGAATCAATTGAAGCACTTGAGCGCACACCAATACTGGACAGCAATGCTCGCTAGCAATTACCATAAAATGTAAGAAAATCCCAGCCCCAAAGTCTTTGTCAGCAGACCATAGCCACTTCAGGGCTCGTCTAGTTATCCTAGCCGCGATGTTGGTATCAATGTTTGCATGGATCTGCGACTGTATGGCGATCGACAATGGGTCCCACCCAATTTAATAGTTACATGGGCTTTCCCACTTGCTATGCTTGTTTTTTAAAATGCCTATACACTTCCCTTACTACGACAGCTTTGCTAGCTCTAGCAATTATTTGAAAGCCTGGCTTTAACTTGTTCAGCGTTGAACAAGCTGAAGGCATGCGCGACGTGATCACTGATGCATCAAATGACATCAGGAGAAATTCATAATAAATACTGACATTGTAAGCTTTAAAAAAACGAGCACTGAGAAATCGTTAACCTTGAACGACTTCAATAATATGTATTTTTTAATAAAGGACGACATTGGTGGCAATCCTGTTTCGTCAGCAACGACCATATTCGAGGTTAGTCGTAGTCCATACTTTAGCTTTGCCGTAGTGAGAAGGCGCACTAAGCATCTGCAAAGTGTATTACAATGCATTAAGTTGTACAACGGACTTACATTTGAAGAACTTTACAAAGCATTTACAAGAACGTTTATTATTCATTTTCTGCTGGAATCTTTTGGTGCGGTTCTGCATTTTTTTCCTGAAGGAAAACTGGGTTCAATGAAAAATGGGTGGAGAGAGCACTGTCCCCGCATGGCGCATGTTCATGCCCCCTCCCCCCCCCCCCCGCCTTTCTTGAACTAGTGTCGTTTTTGCCAGAAATAGCCAAACCTGGCTCTCAAATTTGTGCAAGTTGACAAGAGGAACACTTCCTCGTTCGCGCTGCCGCCATTAGGTTAAGCACAGGCAGTTCATTTGCGATTCCAAGCATGCACACACTGAGCTGGCCGGGGTACGACTGCGCATGCGCGTTCAAGCAAGGTAAGACGGCTACGGCTTCGCGGTCCTGCGCATTCAGGGCTCGTGTCGGGTGTGTTGGAGATCACGTGAACCGTTGCGGCTGCCAGGACGAGCATGCGAGGTAGAGCAGACGAAGCCGTTGGCTTCGTGTGCACTGCGTTTCCTCATATACACTATTCATTCCATAATCACAATAGCGCAAATGAACTCGGCACACCGTGGCCTGGCATTCCCAATTATTAGTCCTTTGCGTCAGCTTGGAAGCAAAGGAGAAAATATATTGCACAAACGCCGCACCAAATCTTGAAAATTTTTCTTAACTGCTTCAGAATCTTAAGCACACCAATTATGAGCTATTATATTGCTGCTACTTTGCAATTAATGGTCGTGTAATTCGTTTAAGAGCATATTGATATTGAAGTAAGCATGTTTTTCTACGATATATACTACATTTCTTGTTCACCAAAGCTACTCAATGAATTCTGCTATCGTCTTTTATTTTTGTGCGGTTATTCCTCATTCAATGTTAGATTTGTTTGTGTCCATCCAAAAGGCACGTATTTCTTAAATTTAGGTTACGAATAACTCACCGGGGTTATCTTCAGTTCATTTAACTGAAATTTTATTCGTGGTGTTACCATGTCCTTGAACTTCAGGGCAACCTGTGAAAATAGGGTATCAATGTTTCACGAAGAATTATTAATTCATATGTGAACACCATAGCCATCTCCAGTTACACGCTGCTTAAACAAGGAGACCTCCGCAATATTTTAAAACACATCAATTGTGTGGTTTTGCATGCCATAATTCCAATCTGATTTTGAGCAATGCCGCAGTGGGGAAATCCAGAATAATTCTGAACACCTGGGTATTTTTACTTTCAGCCAATGCACGGTACTGGAGCATTTTTACATTCCGCCTCCATTGGAATCAGAATGACTGCTTTTCCTAAATACATTCTTTATTTTGCTTGCTAATGAAAGAATCCGTCAAATATAAATCACCATTATTTCAGCACATTGCTGGGCTTTAGAAATATATGTGGGCCGACATTGACCACTCTAGAGGATTGACCAAAAGCGGTCACACACCTAGTTGCACAAAGTGGTTAGACGAAACAAAATAAAGTAAATGAAATATTTCGTTAAATATAGTTAACCACTTCAGTAACCTTTCTCATCTAAAATCTTTCTTCAGAAGAAATCCTGATTCCAGCGTGCGCTTCATAACAAGTCGGTGCATTCAAAAATGTCACAGTTTCGCCCTAAGGGCGAAGCAATGAATGCGATAGCAACACAGCAATGTCATACGAAGTAAGGTGAGCGGCTTTGGTAGCAACAACACGCAGAACTGTTGTCGACGCCATCGGCGTTTTGCGCGCGTTAGCTCAAAATGCGTGCGGCGTTGGTGACTGTTGCTGGAGCCTCTGATATAAATAGGCACTTGGTGCCGCAGCTAAACGTCGCCTCCCTTCCCTCCCCCTCCCCCACGGCCTCTCGCGCGTCCGAAGAAGGCGCGTTTGCTCTACATATATGGTGATTGTAAAGGAGAAAAGAGACGCCTACTTCTGCAGCCCTTAAGCGAGCACGGCGCAGAACGCGCGTTTGTTCTCCGCCGTGCGTTCACTCCCCGTGAAAGACGCGCCCCTCGCGCCCTTTCACTCGCACATACAGCGTTCGGCGCGCGGCGACGATTTCATCTCCAAATGACGTCATACGGAACCTCACGGCGACGGCGACGGCGACGGCGACGCCGACGGCAGAAATCTGCTTTTGAGTGTCCATATAATTGCTATCGCAATAAAAACAATATGAACAGCCTACCGCATTCAGGAATGTAGCCAAATAGACCGTAAGATTTTGGGTGTCCTTGAATTGTGATGCATATTTTTTTACCTGTCATAAAGCAAGTCTCGACGACAACAGTCCCAAGCAGATTTTTGGTAGTCTTTTCTGCAAAAGAAAGAAGAATAACGACATCAGTAATACAGAAAAGGATCTAAAGCAAGCGCTATAGTACGAGAACATTTTACTAAGGTGGGAGTTATATGGACACACCAGACGCATTTCTGCCTTTGTGGCCGCCGTGATGTTCCGCAAAGAGTCCACGTGCGATAACGCAATCGCCGCACACAGTATCCTGTAAGGGGGATTGAAAGCGTGCGAGGTATAAAGTCACTGGAACCTGGAAATACCGCAACCCTTTTTCTCTTCGCCGCCGCGCCACCGATTGGTCAGTTGCAGTCAGGTGATCACTTTCCCTCATAGATGGTCCACGCCGCGCCGGAGCGGACAAGCAGACAGAGGCATCGTTCGCACACGCCGCGCGTATGAGCCATCGACGAGGTCGGATTTTGCACTTTGTGTAATTTAGGGCATATGGAACTTTCCTAGACTTAAAACGAAACGAAAGAAAATGCTCCGGTGTTGCGCTTTCGGGTGCAGCTACCACCAAGAGTCCGGGAAAGCTCTTTTCGCGATCCCAATTACGCGGAAAGAGTGACAGCAAGCGGCGTGACATCTGGCTGCACGGAATAAAGCGCGGCAAATTCACTCCCACAGCGTGAATTTGATGATATCGCGAAGTTGAGAACCTTAGCGGTATCATCGAACTGCCTAAATGCCATTAATGTGATCGAGATCGACGCTTCTACACGCGTTTGTTGTGAAGGCTGCGATTCGCCTTGCGCAAACAAAGCGAGGATAGAATTGCTGAGAAATATGCATAACCGAGCAAAATTGGGCTCGAAGAGTGTCGGGATGTGGGTTTGTGTGTCAAAAATAACATAATGTCGTGAGAAAACCAATGAAATAAAGATCTGTCGATCTGTAAATATCGAATATTAAAATATCCATTTTCACGTGTGTTGTTTATTACTGCTTCAAATAACGGGAACATGACCTGGATAAATCTGTTTAGCATATCTTTCCTTGTGCTTCACTTAGGGACCGTTTATCTTCGTCGAAGCCAATCTCTAATAATTGTTTCCGTATCAATCGTTTCGAGCGCGAGTAAATCAGTAGCCACGTTCGAAAGCAATTAGATCCTTGCTTATAAACGATGCGTGGCTGCGCTTGATACCTAGTGAGCTTAAAAAAATCTTGTGTGACACACGAGCATCGGGTTTGTTTTGCACTTAGAACGAGTGGCGCACAGTTGAATGATTCACTTTCCGAATACACGTAATTTATATCGTATCTAGCTAAACGAAATACGTACGGTTTTGTTTGTGGATTTCACAGGGCCCATGGCGACAACCATCGTGCTGTTCTTCACTGCAGCAAGCCTAGAAAACCCTAGGAAGAGCTGATCGCATTTTCTGCAACGCGTATACTAGGTACGAGTTAGCTACGAGGGTAAAATAGTCAATGTAAACAAACCCGAGATTCACGTAGGCCTGTGACGTGGAAAACGCTTAAAGCACGAGTAATGTTGCCTAACTATGCAGGCTGTCAAGCAGTGTAGTATACTCCTTGGATAGTTTCCCAACGAGCACAAAACTTATCGGGAAGGTGAACAAACGAAAGAACGGCCGCTCGAGCGCCAGTTCGCTGGTCTCGCTGCATGCAATTTGGCGCCTGTAAAAATCTTTCGATCGTACTTATCTGTACTGCTTCGCACGCATAGAAGATCCACCATCTCATCTTTTATGTAAAGGACGATGAAATCTGTCGCTTTGCGATAATATAAATCGCTAAAAGCAAAGCTATATAGCTGAGCGGCTACCACCCGAGAGACGCGTTGGGCCAAATCTGGCAACAACAGTGCAGTGTTGCCTGCACGCGCTTCGACGGTTGCGGTACTTTCCATGTTCCAGTGACTTTAGCGAGGTTGAACCGAGGATGGTAGCTTGAACTCGCGAGGGAAAGGGTGGAAGGCAGCGCACCGTCTTCCACCGCGCGAAAGGTACCGGGGAAGGCGGGGCGGGACGGGGGGCGGGGAGGGAGGAGGAGGAGGGGGGGGGGGCGGGTTACTGCGCTGGCGGCTGCATTATGCGGTTGAGCGCGGCCGCGTGAGGCCTATGTTGAAAGCGATCTGCGATGAGTAGGGTCAGCCACGTGGCCGAACGGGCCCTATCTTGAAAGCGACCTGAGATGAGTACAGAGTCTCTGTGAGGCGAGGGCTCTCACCGCTTAGTTCACGTTCAAATGAGAGGCAGCACGAAGGTCAATTAGCTCGCTGCTGCTGCCGCTCTTCCTCACTCAAGCGTTTTGACAGCGAGTGTCCGCGCTCATCGAGTGAGGTGTGTTTGTTTGCCGTACACGCTTGACACCATGCTTGGTAATTTAGTTAGTAAGCGAGCGCTTGCGAGTTTGTATGCTTAAACATTCGTACTTAAAACATTATACTCGCAAACAGTTTTATAACTGCTATCCTTGCTTCATACAGCTGTCTACTAATTTGCTATCGCAATGGTTGCTTCACCTTTCGGGCAAAACTGCGACGTTTTCTTTTTTGATTCAATGGATTATTTCGAGTTGTGTGCGGTGCGAGTGATACGTATCCACTTCATGTTATTGTAACAAATCTTGCCTCAGAATTATAATAGAGGCTGCGCAAATCGACTGAATGGGTACGGTGAAGAAGCCAAAAATGAAGACGTAAGGATATGGCTGGTTTCAGGATGGAGTACGGCGCATAGCTTAAGAGCAAACAACGTGAAACCTCTTGCCAGACGCATTTGCTAAATTTGGGGGCAACCGAATTCATCTATGCTTCCCGGAAGCAAGGATACCCGTCCTACCTACCTATTTCCAAAGACTGCAAAGATGACGTAGCACTTCAGCACCGGCCACGATGAACGCCTGCTATACAGTTTTGTGATGCCGAAAGCAAGAGTAAAGTTTCTCCAGCAACACTGGCCTGTCGTTTCACAACAGTGAGTGCCCTGCAAGAGATAATGCAACCGCAACGGATCACAACCTTCTGTGACCACATTGGCTTAGCGGCTATCGGCTACGGGTGGCATACCTACTGTCCTTATCGAACGTGCTGCTGCTCTCGAGTCGCCTCCAGCCGGTGCTCCACAATTCGCTCCATCAGCTCAGCATGCGTCTTCAGTTGTTCCCGCGCTCATTGAAAATTACTTGTCAAGTACGTCGCCGCATCAGCGTTCTTTCGATGGTACCACGTCTTGGGCAGCCTTCTAAATTTAGCCGATTTGCCGATTTTATTTCTTCGGTCCCAGCAGAAAAGACTCCCATCCGGGTGGCTCAAATATGTTCTACGACAGCAGAGTGTGCAATGTCTTCCGGTTGTAACTCGTTCTGCTTGTAACGACTAGATATGTGTGTCGAGGTTCTGTTCGTGGACCCCTACATTACCATAATACCTAACTGATTTGACAACGTAGAGTGAAGGCCGTCACACACAGCATGACCTTCGCCGAGGCCGCCGAATGTCTGCCACGAACAGCACTCGTGGGATGCTCTGAGACTGCAGTCTCTGCTACAGTACTCACGCATTCATCGACGTCACAGCTGACTACACTACACAGGGGTCCTTGCGCCATGGTCGTCCTGCCAACGCTCGCGTAACGCTGGCTTTTGCTCGTAAAACCCAGGTCAGACCGCGGACAATGGGGCCAATTTCGCGTATCGCCAGTGATGGCGCTGCATTCGAGAACTGCGCTTCCCACCGATTACCAAAAGCACTGCTTTGTTTAAAAATTGTGCACTGCTGCCGATTTCACGCCTAATAAACCTTGTTGAACGAAATTTATTCAAACGTGGAACCAAAATAAAAAAGCCGGCTGATCCCATGCCCTGTCGCAACAGATTTTATGCGAAGCAGTGTGCGGGGAGCTTACAAAGTTAACGAAACTATCATGAGAGCACCAAGACGTAGGCGGCTCTTTCAAGGTCGATCCACATAGGTCGCGAAGCTTCGGGCGAAAAGCGGTTCAGAACCAATTGTCACCGACATCAGCAAGGGTCGTTATGGGAGCAGCGATTGAAGCGCGAGTATGTTTGGAGGGAATAAACACTGGGAAAGAAAAAAAAAAGCGTTTTTAAATTAAAGCGAGACGCAGTTACATTCATTCAACGAAAATAAAATTCCTAATTCATTTTATATATGCATGGCGAGAAAAGATACAACTGTATTTTACTAGATCATTAACAATAAATACCTTTTTTCAGGGCCCACCGTGAGAGCGCCCATCGATAGCGGCGGTCGTTGACGCCGCTATCACTTGCAATGCCATGCAACTCTTGGAGTGCGTGGAAAGGCGCGCTCGTAAAGATCGCCTGTTACAATACGCCCCCCTCACATGTTGTGTTGTTTTGCATGTCGACGTTTGTCTGAATTAGGTGACGCGCGTAGTTTTATTGTTTCTTAACCTGTGCAGTCAAAAGTAGTGAGTTGCGACCGCCAGATACTTGTTTACTTTAGTTGTTTTCGTGCAACAGCGCTGGCCGACGGGCTTGGCGTCCGACGAAAGGACGAGCACTCTACGCAATCTACGCACAAAGTGTTCGTCGGCCTCCAAAGAAAGTATGTTCTGTGCAGCGATGCGATTTCGACACCCGTACGGCTGATCTTTTCCGGCATTGCTTTTCGCGTTGAAAACTCGGAACGCCCATGAAGTTGAATGGCGGGGCATTAGCATATACAGCTCTAAGGGCAGGCCTCCGAAAACAAATTTCGCGCCTATGAGAACAAAATGACGTCACTTGTGTTTTTGACGGATATGACGTCAAAGAATTTTTTCTTCCGCCGGAAGTGTTCCCTCCTCACACAGATGGCGCTAAGCCCCATGAACCGCCGGTATAAGCAACCATGTTTTGAACGTATGGGCTTCTATGGAAGCTTCGCTACCAGGTATATTTACCTTGGCTCTTTCATGACCTACATGAGACACACGTCATAATATTTATGACATGATCAATAATTTACTTTCGTGATACACTCTTGTCATATCAAGCCAATTTTGGTGCATACCAAGCACCAAGACATGGGCGGCTGTCTCATGACCTACATAACACACATCTCAAGATATTCGTGTCATTACCTATCATTTATGTTCGTCGTACTCTCCTGTTATACTATGCCAATTTTGGCACCTACCAAGTTTATTAAAGGACCACGAGAGCACCAAGACCTAGGCGGCTAGAGATAGAGATACTCTCAGGGGCAAATGGGTGCCAAGAAATGAAAGCATTAGCACTTTCTAAGTTTGCGAATACGGAACTACACAAAGCTGTGGTCGGGAGCAGGGACAAGGCGAACCGATACACGAGTCAGTTCTGGTTGTGTTTCTGCCACGTGCAGTTTCACGCCCCCTCCCCCCACGCCCGCCCCGAAACCGATTTTTTCAGCCTCGTTTGAATCGGAAGCACGGCATGCCGTCATTTACTCTTGCTTTTGATGCTTTGTGAGAACGCATGGGAAAGAAAAGTAGCGATCGTGCTGCGCAAGCTACTGAACACCAAAAACATTTCGAGGCATGATAAGACGTTCTATTGAAGCTTGAGTGAGTTTCACTTCATCCAGGCTGCAGTGTATCATTTCTATTCCTCCAGTAATTAAGTCACGGCTGCATTAAAAAAATCCGAGGGCACCTAAGTATTTATGAGTTGTGAATGCGAAAATATTAATGCCCAGTTTAACGCTACTGAGCTGAGTTCACTTTCTCATTCTTTCCGCAAACAATTAATGACGGCAATATTAGGTCACCAACCGTCGAATGCAGCTGCTTAAAATAATTCGTACCCCGCTTTCTTTTCACTGTGTAACGAGCTCTTTTTGTATTAGATTTCGCTTGATATGATGAATATTCTTCATTTATTTTCATCTACAGGTACTATCAAATAGATGTCATATTTTACTGTCGCGTTGACGTTTGGAGCTTATAGCAATTTGTCATTTTGACGGCTATTATTACTAATCCTATTTTGACTATTGTAGTGCCAGGATTTCTAGGTCGCCCCTCCTGCTTTAGAGATTGGCCTGCAGTATTTCTAAAATAAAATCTGTAAATAAATAAATAAATAAATAAATAAATAAATAAATAAATAAATAAATAAATAAATAAATTCAATCATGCATTCATTTAGTAACTAATCAAAGCACAAGGGCTGTTTGTTGTTAGAACACTATTTCCCTACCAACGTCAACATCTATAATTATAAGTGTTTTTTGAATGGGACAAGCAATGAGTCAGTCAATTCTCCTTAACCTGTGATCGTACACGGCATCTACTTAAAACAATAATTTCGCTTTAAATTCTTTCTGTACCATGAATACTACATGGTAGTATTCATTTTTCTTGGATATACTTTCTAAAGCTAGACGTTTTGTGGTGTTCACCGGTAATCTTTCATGTGCCATGATAGGTTCCAACTGTAGGCTCCTTGAAGGTATTTCTAGTCTCACAGCTATATTTTGCAGAGAAAGAAAACTATATAATTTACTTACCATTATTTTGCGGTGGGTCTCCCGAGGAGGATGTAATTTCAGTTTGAAAACCTACAGAAAGCGAGCAACATAATTGAATTAGTGCCTTACCGCAAGCTGTTTACGTTTGAGTTTTAGAGACTTCGTACAAGTGTCAGCTGGGGTTACTCTTTAAAGAACCACATATCAACGAACAGTTCTCGTATGTTAGGCGGGAAATGGCTCACTGCATGCTCATAGTCAATATCGGAAACATTTGCTGCGTAAATTCATTGACGAAAACCTATATGTAGTAAAGCGATCGAGCCATTTAGTGAACACACTTTCTCACTTATAAATTAGTGTTGGCACATGCGTTTTATGTCACGTACGCCACTTCATTCAGGGTGCGTCATGTCGGTCATGCAAAGGCGCCACACAAGGTTTGGACAATGCAAACAAACAAACATTTGGTGGTGCGTTGAAGACGTGCTAAAAATTACGTCTGCAAAAAAATCCCACTGCCTCACGGCGCGAAAGCAGATACACTTTTTAATGAGTGTCCATGAAGCTTTCCTCTAGAGTGAGTCTCACTTCTTCCCACGGAATGAAGTTACACGCATCAATCTGCCTACGTCTGACGCGGGGCCTGCAACATCACACAATATGGCACGTGACTTAGGTAAATCATTCATTGCAGAACGCGCATAGCCGAAATGGAAAGGTACGGAGCTAATAAAACGGAAAAGCATAAAAATGCTGCCAATTTTACCCGAAAGGTGAAGCATTGGCCGCGGCCGCTAAGTTTACCATTGAGATTCAACTCCTGCAATGGTGTTCTAAAAATACGCGGGTAGGGTGCCACATAATCAATCAATCTTTATTTCGCATTCATTCATTTACAAATGGTGAGGCATAGCACGTAAGGAGTAGCTGCTGGACAGTATACTAAAAACATCCTGGCCGCTACAAGGCGTTTTCTAACGTTGGCTTCAAGAGGAACGCCGCCTGCAGTGATGTTGTATAGGCGTGGCACCTCCATGGTGTACGAGATTAGGCAGAAGCAAAAGCGTCCGTGTTTGCCAAAACAAGACAACTTAGCGTGACCTTATTTGTCCGTTCAACCAGACCAGCATTATTCTGCACACAGCAGCTGAGCGGGAACGTTAGTGTGAGTGCGCACAGCGCTCTAGTCTGCAGCACAAGGAAGAACACCGGCTTGGTTCCGTTTTTTGCCTTGGCTCGTCCCTTTTGCAGCCAAACGCAATCCGCATTTTTGGAGTGCCAACCCTCTATGAAAGGGCCGCGTATGCACCCTCGTCGTTGGGACAGCATGAGAGCGCCTCAAATGTTGGTCGGGTGTCCGTATACTTGCCATAGCACTAGTGTATGTCATTTTTTTTTTTTGCTTGGACATAGCTTCGCGAAACCTACCAGGAAGCAGAGATGAGGTGAGACTAAAGGGTAGTACAAAGAGATTTTTATTGCGGTAGCCATTATATAGGCACTCCAAGCGCATTTCTGCCGTCGGCGTCACCGTCGTTGTCGCCGTCGCGATGAGGTTTCGTATAAAGTCCAAGGGCAAATCGTCGCCGCGCGCTGTATGCTATATGTGCGAATGAAATCGCGCGAGGGACGCGCGCTTTCACGGAGAGCGAACGCACGGCGGAGAGCAAACGCGACATCTGTCGGCGTGCGAAGGGCTGTGGGGGCAGCAGGGTAGGCGACGTTTACCTGCGGCACCAAATCCGGGCACAAGGGGAACTGGCGACTCAATCTCCCACGCGAAATGAGGAAAGCGAAAAGGCAGCCCGGGGGGGGGGGGGAGGCTGTGTGGCTTCTACTCTGCCACCAACTGCTTAGTTGTACTTCGCGCGCACCGTATCTTGAAAGCGATCTCCACACGGCTCTTACCTTTGTATGCGCTGTGCTTTCGCCGCTCAGTTTCCGTTCAAGCGATAGACAGCAAGAACCTTCGCTCGCTGCTGCTGCGCGCTCGCTCACGCCAGCGTTTTGACAGTGGTTGTCTGTAGTCATCGAGTGTGTTCTATTAATGTTTGCTTGTGTGCGCTGACACCATGCTTGTTAATTAAGTTAGTAAGCGAATGTGTCCAAGTTTATGCAGCCGATAAAACTACTATCCTTACTCCGTATAGCAATTGATGCTTCGCCTTTCGCGCGAAACTGTGACTTTTTTTATTCAGGCCGAGCGTGCCCTGTGGAGGTGAATATCTAAGGTCACGTCATTAGAATTTAAGTGCTAGTGCACATGTAATTTGGTGATGGGAAGTTCAGTAATATTGTGATAAGCATTCCCGGGGAACTTCCCTTACTTTACGGTATGCAATATGTATGCTGTGCGTATGCAACCTCTTCCATCATGCCCATTGACTCATGTTTTCTACAAGCTTGACCCCGTAGGTATGTGTTGGCTGCTGTGTGGCAGATCACACAGCATGGACCCTTTCGTATGTATCCGAATAGAGAACTTCCTTCTGGTCTAGTAGTCTACTTGGGCCACTGGGTACCCAAGAAGAAAATCATCTTGAATCACGCATCCAGATCAATGCAGGCACTCCGGGTGGAGCAGAAATCTTACAGAACTAATTCAACTTCCAAATTTCCAAAAGATGCGTCAGAAAAATTGTGCAGTACGACTTACACACCACGTACAGACATGATAGCGTGGGATTCTAATTTGAATATGCGAGAAAACATAATTCTGTTACGATAAGCTCAAACACAAACGCCTTTTACCGTGATAGCGTTTTCCAGCCGCCGTTTCACGTCTGTCTTAGTAGGGGCGGCGCGGCCCGCTCAGTTCCTTGCAACATCATCAAAAAATTATGAGGATGCTAAGAACTTTCTAAGAATGTGAAGGCGAAAGCCTAGTTGGACAGCACCCTGTACCCAAAGCTCGTTCCGAAGCTCCTACCGCTCGCTCGCCATCGCCAGGAGCCACCTCTCAAGGCGGCTCGCCTTGCCCAAGCGGCAGCGGCCTCTCTCCACCAATTCTACATTCCCAGAACACCTGCGTCACATCAGGATTGCATGCTGCTCTCGTGAGGCCGCTGCCGCAGCTTCATCCATAGCCGCATTCTCCGGGCGGCGGTTTCGACGAGCGGCATTTCGAGCTGCTCTAGCCTGTTCCGCCATGACGTACTTTCTCAGTCTTCCCCGCCCACGACTAGGGCCTGGTGCGTTGTCACCCATAGCAATGTGGAATGAAGCTCTGAGCCCACGCGATGACATATACAAGGCGCACGAGCGTGCTGCCGCTGTTTCCAGAACGTTCTCGGGGCGCGCCGCTGATATTTCCCTCCCCCTCCCCAGGGCCGCTGATGCCCTTTCCCTCCACGCTTCTACTGTGCCACCGTTGCCATTTTCCTAAACTCACCGACTGTAGTCCATCGCCCTTTCTCAAGACCCTCCTCCGACGCTGCTGTGTCCCTTTCCCAACACGCTCCTTTTTTCTATACCTCACAACGCCACCTCAAAACATAGAGATCTAAGGATTTCGCCTTAAAAAGAACCAGGAAGGTCGCCCTCGTGCATAGCATTCGCCCCCAGCGTTTCCAGGGAAACAATATGGTTACATAAGCTGCAGTTGCCAGGAAACGTGAGAAACAGTCAGGGATCTTTGAATGCTATCGCGTTCCACTCTTGAATGCGGAACATAAGCGTCCTCCAAATGTTTTTAGGTGCTTTTGCGCTCGGGCTGTCGGCGTTTCCTGTCGTAGTCACGGTAAGGAAGCGGCACGCGCTCGCCACGAGCGCGTGGCGAGCGCTCCCGCGTATGTCGTCGTCTTCCACAGCTATCTGCTTTGCCGCTCATCATTCCAGCGTAGAATTTCCCTTCTTTTCTGTGGACGTAATGGGGAGGCCACGTTTACAGGGTTATGAGCTATTAGGCAGTATGAGTCCATTAGCGGTGCATCACTGCATGCTTCCCCCCCCCCCCCCCATTTGACACTTTACGCATAAATTTGCCGAGTACTCCAACAACTGCGTCGCTCAGCTCAATTTTTTAACCACGAAGTTGTTTAAGTGCGCCGTAATTTGTGGTTCATATCAAGAAACTGTCATCATCAGCAATGAAGCAATAAATAAAAGGAACTAAACTTTCTTGCCGAGGCTAGATTTGCACCCGCGTACCCACGGTCCCAAGGCAGCGTCGTAATCGCTAGGCTATACAGCCTTTTTTTTCTTTATTTCCAACTTGGCCACAAGCCTGAATCGGATCTTGTCAGATTACACTCGTTTTATATTTGCTAAAGCATCCACCATTGATATCACATCATCATCATACACAGTCAGTCGTTGTGTACACATCACGTACTTTCACAACTATTTCCACAAAATATTCATGCACAGACCGGCCTTTAACATCACAGTGTCTATATCCTAACAGACTACGCCAGAGTGCGTGCAGCCCAAGTAAAAAGATTACGTCCAATTTTGCCTCCCCGTAAGTAAGATCACACAAAACAAAAACGTTCTTGCAAGTAGCTTGTAACCGTTTACACAACAATGGCAGTAAAATTTTTAAGAAACAAGGTACACCCGGCTGATGTTCCCACCACATGGCTCAATGTGAAGAACATTGTGCTGCCCATCTGTCGGTCAACTCCTCTCTGCTAACCTTAGTCTCCTGGACCGCAAGCAGGTCGAAGTCTCGTTCTTGCATCGTGCGTTTGACCTGATATTGCTTGCCACTAGAAACCAGACCCCGCACATTGAGCGTACCGACGCGTAATAGTGAAGGTATACTAACCACACTGATTGTAAGCGCGAACCAAAAGTACAACGCTTACCATACTCTACCCTGCAGTGGGAAGACTGGCGTGTTACTTATCGCGTCTCTGACCCCGCACCGGCGACGATGACGCCTACCGGACTTCGAGGACATAGTTTTAGGGGCGAAGCTCCTTAGGGTGTGGGTCTGTCCCTCCTCTGTAGTAGTAGTAGTAGTCGTCGTAGTAGGTAGCCACGTCTACTTTTTATGAGAAAAAAAAATTCCGAGAGTTGTGGCCGTAGCGGAATCGAACCAGGGACCCCTCGCTTCTGAACGCGTGGCGCTAACCACTACGCCACGAAGCGCACATGGACAGACGCACCACGATGGCAATAAATACCTAACATTAACGAAAGACTGCGCGTTTCTAACGCGTTTGTGCTAGCGCGTTACGGCCCGTGCAAGAAGCTGGTGTAAGACGCTGTGGCCTCTCCGGCTTACCCCCGTATTCATAAACGCTGATGGCGTCGGCAAACGCGGTGCACGTTCCGGCATGTGTAAACGGCTGCGTAAGACGCTGTGGCCTCTTCCCCTTAGAGTACTGCACGTTTCTAACGCGTTTGTGCTAGCGTCCCCTTAAGCGGGAGATGGTGCAATTATAATGAAGGGCGCTGTTATAAAATAGGAATGACGTCACATATGGCGCGTGTCATTGGTGGAAGTCAATCGTTCGATTTAGTGCGGCGAGACTGGGCGAATTACACGGAATATTCACGGTTTACCGATGATTCCCTCCGGAGCTTCGCCCACTCATCATCATTCACCCCGTGGATATGCGGTGTTTTTTGCCCTTGGCGCCAGCAACGCGCTGCCACCGACGCTCCAGGTGTTTAACCTTGCGTTCGGGGCTGTCCTCCATGAACTTCGGAATGCCTGATCTGAGACGCTTCCCGCGCGCGGTCGCCGCCGTAGCGTCTGCTTTCTCTTCTTCGGTAGTGGTCTAGGTACAATCGTTGAAGTATTCCTCTTCACTTGCTTGACATAAGAGCGGTGCCTCCTGCGTGCAGCCTGTTTGCGCACGCTCCTCAGTTGTCTTCGTCAAATCCTGACTGTCAGTCATTGTCCCTCCGGCTTTCTTGGGGTCCGTCTCCTTGTCCTTGCTTCCGTGTTTCTTGGTGTTGCTGTTCGGGGCAGACTTCTCTGCTTCCTCCGCGTCCATTATGTTCTCTTGGACGTCGTCTGTTGGGACAACCGTTTTAGTTACTCTAGCGTAACGTCTTGCACAACCTTGGTTTTCATGTCCAAACACCCGGCACACTCCACAGCATGGCGTCTGACAGTCGCGTCGTATGTGTCCTTGCCTGCGGCACCTCAAACATAGCGGCGACCAACCTGGGGCCACAAGAAGGACGGTGCCACTTCCAAACTTGAAAAGATGCGGCAGGTCGTCAAGCTCAACACCTTCCTTGAGTCATGGACGTCGCATGTTCTGAGCCAGCGACGGACCAGTTGTCGTTCGAAACATCAAGGATGTCACCAAAGTTGCTCAACGCTTGCCGAACGCTCTCATTTTGGACAGCAAAGTCGACCCAGTGGACTTTCACGGTGACGTCTTGCTGGATGGCGTGAATGGCAGCGCAGAAGCCGCCTTTGACCTGAAGTCCACGCGTTTTCACCATAGCATCCTTGTCGGCCTTGCTGCGCAGCTTGACCAGCCAGATGTGGTTCATCTGCAAGGC
>NC_051162.1:150729829-150765817 GCF_013339745.2 Dermacentor silvarum
TGGCCCAAGAAAAATAATTGTCAGCATTAATCATTTATCTAGTCCATGGAGTTTTGTTTCTTTCCTCCATGAACTAATCCAAAGAAACGTTGCGATGTGACGCGGAAGGCGACGTAACTGGCTACTGATGTACCACGGCTACTGATCTGTAGATTTTTAGAGATTTTCAGTGATATTGTCACGAAGTTAACGAGCGAGGCCTTGGCAAAACGGTGTTCCTTTAATAATGGCTGACACTCGAAGAGCGTGCATTCCACTACGCACTTCGTCATTCTCGTTCTAGTGGCCGGAGGTGTGTTCTCCCCTCTCAAAAGCGCCTGTCCCGTCGCGAGGTCGGGTGGTTACAATAAAGCGCATAAATTGGTAGGATAGCTCTAATGGCAAATGTGGTCACAGAAAGCAAAGGATAACCACAACACTGCGTAGGACGGCGAAGGGATTGAATGGTGCACTTCGCTGGCGGGCGTAGTATAGCTTCATCCCTACTACGTGCATAACTTCGGAACGGGGACGTCATTGGCTCAAGCGAGGGGCACGATCTCGTAATTCACATCGCTAAGGCGACGCACAATCTCGTATGGGCCGATGTATCGTCGCAGTAATTTCTCCGAGAGCCCACGGTGGCGGACAGGTGTCCACACGTAGTATGCGTGTGGAAACATATCGAAACATACTTCGAAACATATCTGAGGTTCGGTGTCTTCCAAGGGGGCGGGGGCTACTACTTTATTTCATTTGAAGGTTTTACTAATAGTCGATGTATATATATTATATATTGTTCGTTGGTAGTAATCTCGTATTTCGGCAGAAACATTTCAGTAAAACCGCATCCCTTACTGCATTTATGGAGTTCCTGCCGATCACGCATGTGCTTGCTGCACTAAATTTAGGGTGGCCCACCCTCATATCACCCCTACATTTAGGTTGCCCCTCCTCCCCCTCCTCTCCCTATATCACCCCAAATTTAGGTTGCCCCCCACATATCACCCCCATAAATTCATGTAAAATAGAAAGGGACCAAGCCCAAGAATGTCTTGCTTGCCTATGGTGATAACAAACCACGGTGGGACTGCCCGAAGGTGAGGTCCGAGAAGTGGAGAGGCTTGTGTGGATCAACAAAAAGGAATTGAAAACACCAAACAATGTTTATCTATGCGGCCGTCATTTCATAACAGGCATGTTATGTTTGCAGTGACCCATCTCTGTGCTCCGTGTGCCACCGCGGAGTTGATAACTGCACACTGCATCTTGCAGAGGCTGATTTATGTCCAAAGCTGAAGCACCAAGTTGATCGTAGCAAACGTGCCTTTCTTTTCATGGAAACCTACCAAGCTCTTTGATGAAACAAACCCCAAATGGGCACCAAGCATGTTCAGTCATGGATGCAGAGAATTTTAGGTGCAGTAAATTGGGGGCAGCAAAGAATGTTGTTTCTTCTCTACAGGTGCTTCATCAGGTGAATCTTGTGAGGTTGTCGTGTTGTTGGCTGGTGCAAAGCTAGCAATAATTATTTTCTCCACAAGCTTTGTTAGCAGCTGTTGAGCTCCGGTTACAGCCACTTGCAAGTTATTTATGGAAAAGAACAACGATAAATATGAACCTTACAATTCGTTAGTTGACGCAGAACTAGCAGACATGCTTTCTGTAAACACTGCATCCCCACTCAGTGACACCGCAACACAGTCCACTGTGACAATTGAAAATCATTGATGTTTTCAAAGTTGAATTTATTTCAAGCCGTACTGGCGCTGCAATCCCCTCATGATATATGTGCTCGGTAATGGTGGGCACATGACCTGACATCACGTACAACATATATATTGATACAACTGCAGTGATTGGTACTGTCACAAAAACTTTCTCTTTTTGTTTATTTGTGGAATCAATCTTTTTAGTATAATCTCAGTATGTTGTACTTTCTTAGGCTGTTTTCCTGACTTTGCAGTTTGTCAGTTTGTGGATATTTACTTAGAAAATAGGTGCTACCAGGTGCGAAATGCAATTACCAGAGAATGGGCTTTTATTGCAGTTTTATACTGAACAAGCATGTCTTCCCCTGTTCTGCATAACAAAACGAAACTTTCTACATCAAACCTGCAGATGTAATGTCGGATCAGAGGCATTTTTAAAGCACATCAATCTGTTAATGGATTGAAGAAATTCATTTAAGGAATTCTTTTATTTATATGCTCCGTATGTGCCAGTGGGTCTGCTCGTTCTTGGCCAAGCTTCCAGAATGGGCATGTTCTACTACAATTCCTACATAAAACTCATCAAACCAAACCAGTCTTTGTATAGCATCAAATATGCAGCGCCAACTAAACAAAGCTTCGCATCATACTGTTTTCAAGATGTGCATTGGATCTGCACGCACTCTCAGCAGCGCTACCCGCCGTGGTTGCTCAGTGGCTATGGTGTTGGGCTGCTGAGCACGAGGTCGCGGGATCGAATCCCGGCCACGGCGGCCGCATTTCGATGGGGGCGAAATACGAAAACACCCGTGTACTTAGATTTAGGTGCACGTTAAAGAACCCCAGGTGGTCCAAATTTCCGGAGTCCCCCACTACGGCGTGCCTCATAATCAGAACTGGTTTTGGCACGTAAAACCCCATAACTCTCAGCAGCGCTGAATTGAATATCTATGGGAACAAAATCGGGCGAAAGAAAGAAAAGGCATGGACATATATTGAAAAATATTGTGAAAAACAATAAATATGTACACATTTAAATATGTAATAAGTGCATGCATGGGTGCAATAATACATAACATGCTAGGAACGCTTACAATATTTCTCAATTGCTGCTGTCCTTGCAAAATATTTCCCTGCTGCCCTCACCTTCCTCCCTCGTGACAGCTAGTGCTTTGAGACATAGTGTTAGACTGCATCAGCTTTGGAATTGGCCCACACTACCCTGTCCTTTCCTCATATATGTTACATAAAAGCTCTGGAACCTTGTACCGCACCATTGACTCAATTCGATCATGTTTTAAGATTTATTTGTTGAAGTACAATTGCCATTGTCATTTCACCACAGTCTATTTCTATCACCACAGTTTCACCACAGTCTCGCATGTCTGTCATTTCCATGACATAGACATAGGTTTGTATGATTGTAAAGCACTTAGTCGCAGATGTCATCACAATCAGTATTTTTCTCGCTTATGCCTGTTCAGTACCTATGAAGAAGCCAACAATCAGCATGTCGAGCTGCCATAGCAAAAACCATGCCATCGTATGATTGTCATCAGTGTAATAGTCATCTTGTTGCTGCCATCACACATGCGCTTTTGTCGTATGCACATAACTGCTCACCTTACTCAAACGTGTTGGTCCATAGTAATGCTTTGAAGAATCCCAAACAATGCTGAATAGCTAGTAACTTTCAAAATTTTTTGCATAACATTAATCCCACAGTGCAGAAGTCTGCAGAATTTTTTTTTACGTTACCAGCATTTTGGCTGTGCCTACTTGATTGCAGCCATGTCTCTGCACTTCCACATATTTATTTAATTGTCTTGGCCCAGATGGACATGTGCAGGTAAATTTTCTGTTATGTACAACCTAGTTGTGTTTTTGTAATCCCTTGTGTACCTTTTTTTCCTGGTATGTGGGGGCTACAGGTTTACACTTCAAATGCAGTCCTTACCATTACATGTAAGGACTGTGTGTCTTGCACAAACTTTGGTTTTATTCTCTTTCGATGGATGTAATCAGCTTGGACTTTCTGAGTGAAGAAATAAATAGCTAATGTAGAAATGGTGGTTACTGTCCCATCTGCTATCATAGTTTCTCTTGCAATCTTTGCAAATACCACTTCCAGCATTTGCTGTATTCACTTAAAGTATCAGAAAACACACAAAAAACAACATGAAAGACAAACTTTTTTATGATATAAATAAAAAATACCAGGACCCACTGTCAACAAGTGTTCACATCCGGTTGGATGCCACTGGCAAAGGCAGCTTATTTGGAACAGATTTATAAATACTTTGTAGCGAAGGATACGAACGCCATAGTGGGTCATGCTTTCCAGCCCTTTCTAGTGGGTCGATCCCTCCAGCGCTTTCCTCGAGAAACACCGCTCGTGTTGAGAGCTCGGGCCTTTCACTAACGGTCAGTCCAAAAGGCTGGTGCCTAATAAACGCCTTTACAAGTGGTGGAGAGTGCTTCTGCCTACAGCATGAATCCTGAATCCTACAGCGTGAATCAATAAGTCACAGCAGGTTGTGCAAAAGCTTATCTTGATATGTTACAACAAACAGACGAACATTGCTTGCAATATACTTCATATTCAAATTTTTTTCTAAAAAGCTGCAATAAGAATGGTCTACCTTGGTATTGCTTCTACTGCCGACATTCATATAGCAATTTCTGAAGAAAGATGTGCACTACAAGAGAAATATATATGCAAAATACATAGTTGATGTTGAATCAGTTTTCTGATAGCTGCAATACCGCTTTTACCTTGTACAATAAGTGAGATGTAAAGATATTGAATAAACAGACAGTAATGAAGACAACTGCAGGCTTGCATCTCCTCATCTGATGGGACTTAGAAATGATTTCTGGTACCCTTGCTTGGCTCATGCAGCGACCTCAGCCATACTTCACAGAAAATGTTAGGTCTCCTAACTTCACAAGTGACTGATTCACACAGACTTGGGAATATGACTAGCACATTTAATGAAATCATTCTTATATATAATTAATCAGTGTTGTAGAGATGAATGTATAGTGTTAACATGGCCAATGCACCACACATGGTTGTGTTAGATGCAGTATAGCAGCTTCTATTTTGAAGGAGTTTTGGTAGGTTAGCATGTTCCATAAGCGAGGGTGGATCTTATTGGCCCACCTTTGACATGTTTAAAGGTGGTGCCATTAAAGCTTAGCCTTCGTTTTCTACGTTATGTTCAATTAGGTCAGTTTACCTTGGCGTTAGTTTATAGATATTTCATTCAGCATAGCATATTACTTTGGTAACGTAAGATTCTAGGTTACCCTATCCCTCAGCTCTGGCTTTAGTTACATGATTAGGTGTGTTTAGTTCTGGTTAAATATGTTGGTTCAGGTTATTTATGTCATGCACAGTAAGCTTGTACTATTAACCAGACTGCTCTTAAGGACCACCTCGACCTTTAAGAGTAGCGAGCTCCAAAGAGCGCAGCGTTTCAGAATTTAATGAAATCATTCTTATTTATAATTGATCAGTATTGTAGAGATGAATGAATAGTGATAACATGGGCCAATGCACCTCACATGGTTGTGTTAGGTACAGTATAGCAGCTTATATTTTGAGGGAGTTTTGGTAGTTTAGCGTGTTCCATAAGCCAGGGTGGATCTTATTGGCCCACCTTTGACATGTGTAAAGGTGATGCCATTAGCCGTTGTTTTCTACGTTATGTTCGATTAGGTCAGTTTACCTTGGCGTTAGTTTATAAATATTTCATTCAGCATAGCATATTACTTTGGTAACATGAGATTCTAGGTTACGCTATTCCTCAGCTCTGGCTTTAGTTACGTGATTAGGTGTTTTTAGTTCTGGTTAAATATGTTGGTTCAAGTTATTTATGTCATGCACAGTAAGCTTGTACTATTAACCAGACTGCTCTTAAGGACCACCTCGACCTTTAAGAGTAGTGAGCTAGAAAGGGCGCAGCGTTTCAAAACTTAATGAAATCATTCTTATTTATAATTGATCAGTATTGTAGAGATGAATGAATAGTGATAACATGGCCAATGCCCCACACATGGTTGTGTTAGGTACGGTATAGCAGCTCATATTTTGAAGGAGTTTTGGTAGGTTAGCATGTTTCATAAGCGAGGGTGGATCTTATTGGCCCACCTTTGACATGTGTAAAGGTGATGCCATTAAAGCTTAGCCTTCTTTTTCTAGGTTATGTTCGATTAGGTCAGTTTACCTTGGCGTTAGTTTATAGATATTTCATTCAGCATAGCATATTACTTTGGTAACGTAAGATTCTAGGTTACACTATCCCTCAGCTCTGGCTTTAGTTACATGATTAGGTGTGTTTAGTTCTGGTTAAATATGTTGGTTCAGGTTATTTATGCCATGCACAGTAAGCCTGTATTAACCAGACTGATCTTAAGGACCACCTCGACCTTTAAAAGTAGCGAAATCCGAAAGGGCACAGCATTTCAAGATTTAATGAAATAATTCTTATATATAATTAATCAGTATTGTAGAGATGAATGGATAGTGATAACATGGGCCAATGCGCCACACATGGTTGTGTTAGGTACAGTATAGCAGCTTATATTTTGAAGGAGTTTTGGTAGGTTAGCATGTTCCATAAGCGAGGGTGGATCTTATTGGCCCACCTTTGACATGTGTAAAGGTGATGCCATTAGCCGTTGTTTTCTACGTTATGTTCGATTAGGTCAGTTTACCTTGGCGTTAGTTTATAAATATTTCATTCAGCATAGCATATTACTTTGGTAACATGAGATTCTAGGTTACACTATTCCTCAGCTCTGGCTTTAGTTACGTGATTAGGTGTGTTTAGTTCTGGTTAAATATGTTGGTTCAGGTTATTTATGTCATGCACAGTAAGCTTGTACTATTAACCAGACTGCTCTTAAGGACCACCTCAACCTTTAAAAGTAGCGAAATCCGAAAGGGCACAGCGTTTCAAAATTGGCCCGCCTGTCGCTGACGCACGACTTTAAATAATTTGGTCACAACTCTAGATCCGCGATACGAGTTGACTGCTCGTAGGCGGGCGGCACATGCAGTGATCGTGTGTCGCGGTGGTTCGCCTAGCTTGCGTACGTGTTTGCTCTTCGCTGCCAATGATGTCAAGAAAACCAATTGCATTTCCATTTAGACGCGACAAAACTGTACAGACGTTAATTGTGTTGACGAATATAGGTGCTTCATTACGATCGAGCTGCGGCTGGATTGCAATGCGCCGTCGGCCGCGGGTCAACGTTCTAGGCCTAGTGGCTCCCAGCGATATCAACGGCTGCATGGGCCGGCATTCCATTGCGGGATGTTTACCGCTCACGTTGATATACCTTTAGTAACATCGTTTGTGTAAAACGAAGAAGCGCCGAGCACTGACGTTTGTTTGCAGCAGCTTGGCTGCGAATACGAAGTATTCCGATAGTGCATGCAGAGTGGAAATCTGACTCCGACGCGTTGCACGGTAAATCGGGCGCAAAGCAGTTGTCTCCGAAACGCGACGGAGATCGCTGTTGCTCAAATCTATTACTTGTCAGTGAAACCGCATACGAGCGACGGCTGCAGGCGACGCAACGAGGATGTCGTCTGCTTCGATTAGTAAACATCGTTGTTACGGCGAGCTCGCAGTTTGTGAACTGCTGCCGGCAGTTGTACCACGACTTGTTTTGCTTCCATTGCACAAACGGCCTGATTTCGGAGATTGAGCAGCCGCGTATTATACAGCCCAAACACCACGCCTTGCACTGCCACACGAAATCTTGTCGCATTAGCGTTTCCTGGGATACCGTATCGAAAAGTTTTGCGTATTTTCAAGCGTACAACCCACAGAAGGAGTACCAGCTCTCGTTTCGAGTTGAAGCGGCCATGGACATGCAAAACCACGGCCACTCGACGGAATGGCGCACGGTTGTAGCAAAACACATCCTGACACATCGAGGTGCTCTCGACCGAGGAGAAGACGCGCTCCACCGCAACACACGGGCGACTTTCGGCGGCAGACGCAAGAGGCCCCGAGCACAAAATCGTGATTACCAATCATACATACACACTTATTATGTCGCCAAGTGTCGTGTTTTCGAGAATACGTGGGCTCAACACATCCTGACACATCGAGGTGCTCTCGACCGAGGAGAAGACGCGCTCCACCGCAACACACGGGCGACTTTCGGCGGCAGACGCAAGACGCACCGAGCACAAATTCGTGATTACCAATCATACATACACACTTATTATGTCGCCAAGTGTCGCGTTTTCGAGAATACGTGGGCTCATCTATAGGATCGGTGCAACTATATTTGCTTGTAGCATCAGGCAGTAATATATAAAGATGATAAAACGTGGCGATTCCTGGCGTGCTACAGCAGCAGGAGCTTCGGCCGAAGTGAAAGAGGCGCGTATACTGCTGCGTGAACGAAAGCGTAATAAAACAGATATGACCATGGTACGTACACAATTTTAGCATTACTCATCAAAGCAATCCACAATCAAATTATTCAACTGTCCGCCCAAACACTCCCATGGGGAGTTTCTAACCACGTGACCTGAAACTCCGTGGGGAGTATAATCAGGTCATGTCGTTTTTATACTCCGTCACTTAGCAACGGGAGCATAATGACGACATGTGCCGTCTTTACACCGCTATGACGGAGTAAATGATTAGGGCATGGGAGGATTTTAGGTTGATGAGCCGATAAAACTCCCATCTGGGCTAATTTTTGCTTACAGTGTACTTTTAGCTGGGACTCCTTTTATATACATAAAAAAGTGCACTTAGTGTAGCAAGTTGGCCTTCATGTATTTTATTTATTTTCAATCTTGTTTGAGGAATAATGAGAGAGGAAAGAGTGTGGCGACGGCGCTTTTGCACGTGGCATGCGCTTCTGTGGTTATTACGTCACGCGCGTCGTAGGTGCCGGCGCGGCTGCAGAAGCGCTTGCGGCAGATGCATGGGAGGTGTGGTGAATATGGCGGTGCTTGTGTCGGCGTAGTGTGTTAACGTATGCAAAAAATGTATGATTTCATAATGCATGCAACCTATGTTTACAGCCTAAACAGCGTTGCTGGTAATCCGTCTTCATATTTATGTTGCGGCCCCACGAATTTTTTTTCATCCTTTATTCCCATTGATCTCACACGATCACGTGAAGCAATATATATCTGCCCACTATCCTCCTTTTTTATCGTCGCAGTTCATTTTATAGACCTTTAGGATGACCACACGAACCGCACTGTTCTCAGCGCTACTATCGCATTTGCAGACATTTTTTTTACATGCTCTTCTGCAATTTTTGTCTCGGCATATGCGGAGCTTATACTGCCCTCGATTGGCGGTTGCTATTTCCAGAGTTGGGCGAAGTTGTCACCATGGCCAGGTGACCAACACACAAAAAAAGAAGAAAACGTTTGCCCCTGTAACTTAGGTATACAGGCGGTTCACCACCAATGGCAGGAACAACTTTGTTGGTGCTTTCGCATTCTCAACGACAGAGATACGTGTATTGCTTAGATGTACCATCAAGGGAGCTTAACTCTGTAATTATCGTAGCAGCTAGGCGAGGCGACTTTGGGTGCTATATGCTTGGAAACATTGATTGCGATGGCGATAACACGGACGCTTTCCAGCCTTTGAAAATGTTTCAAATATAATGTTTGTGGCCAATTGTCGATATGATGTTACCAGACGGTTGTTTGGAAGCCTAAAGGTTATTTAGGCTTCCAAACGAAAGCCGGAAGGATTTTAAATAAATGTTGGTAGGTTCTACGGGTTTTCTCGCTGAATTCATTCGAAGCGCCATTGAAAACAATCCAGCTAGCTGTCAGCCAATTTATTCTGAGCGGCATTTTTAATCCAAATGCCAATAATCTAATCCAGGCGCCACCACATTTAATCCCAGTGCCATCTGAATTTACCCGTGTGCCAATTGATTTAATCCATGCGTCACTAACTTAAATCCCAGCGTCAGTCATTTTAATGCTTTTGGAAATTGATTGTGGAAAGAATCATTCTTACAAAAGGTCATAACAAGCCTCCCGAATGAGGCCATTCTAACACATTACAGAAGGATCCGAAAGATATACCCGCCCCCAGATAAATCTCTAACTAAGGCAGGTGCAGTTAACTGGAGACAACTTCCAACAGGCAGCTTTCCCAACCTATACAACTAAAGAAAATACACCCTACACGATACGCAGACAAATGCCCCTGCTGCAACATAAAGCCTACCCTTTACTACGCTACATGGGAATGTCAAAAAAGTTGCAGTGGCTTAGCTCGGCTATGCCAGGATATACGTAGCGTTAGCAAAGGTTCAGCTGGTTATTCTTAGCTTTCCTGGTTGTCTAGATTGTCAAGGATTAGCTTGATTGTCATGCTTACTGCTGCTCCAATGACACACACGCGGTATACGTATTATGTGGCACATGTATTCATTCCTCCTACGCTCAACCGCTAATTGCCATGCAACTACTTCGGGATCCGATGAGTCAAGCTTCTCCGTTCTTCTGCGCTGTTGAGCAGCATTTGCGCTCTCCTTCTCCATGGCGATACCACACTGGCAAACGCCAGTCAGAAGCGCAGCGGCTCCAGCGCACTGTCAGACGGCGACTGCACAGCGAGCGCGCGCCGGCGCCAGTGCGTCTACCACGGCTACGACGTCACTCCTCTGGAATGCGCAGGCCGGCGGTGGTGAATCGCGTGCGGCGGCGGCGGAGTGCGCGAGAGGTGCCGGCACCGGTGGCGCCGGTGCGCAAGCCGTGTGACATCACAGATCCTTGCGCATGCGCAGCACGGCTCTTGATGTGCCGCGCGAAACGGGCTTGGCTAGGCCAGTCTAGCTAACGCTACAAAAGAAATGTAATTCCAATAATGGAAGGCACTGCCGGCCAGCGACCGCCGCGAAGACCATTCCGTCTATTGCAGCGAGCTCGCAAGGCGGCTGAGGCCAACGGAGCCCTGGACTAAGGGGACCGACCCTGCTGAGCCCAGCTGTGAACAGAAACATCAAGACTGAAGATCCCGGCAGGCAGCCACCCAACACCTCTCTAAGAAGAGGCAAATGAAGTTTTACAACAACAACGTCTATTTATTGACGTCATCACTGTATTGGTGCCAGCACTTTCGGAGCACAGTTTCCACGCTTCCAGTGTCGTCAAGGCTGCATCACAAACACTTCCGTGTGGTATATCACTCGTTTCCTCCTTTTCAAGTCGCGTTTCCGAGTGACCGGAGTGACTCACTCATTGCGCGGTTTGTGTTGTATCATGGCATGCGATTTCCTTTCCTATCGTCATGCATATCGATCGAAATGGTTTGTAAGGGGAAAAGCTTGCTTACAATTACTTCTGAATTACCACTTGACATAATCACTGAGCGACTCAAGATAGCTCACTAAGATTGTACTTTAACATGGACTCCTATAGTTCCGCCATGCATATAGAACGAAATGGTTGAGATTGCAACTGCTTATTCTTGAGTCACGTGATTAGGTCACTACTGACTCACTCGACGTCACCCCTGTCGATCCCAAGCTGCGCTCAGCTCCTAACGTGCCCACTAGCATATCCCACGAAATGGCTTTCAAAGGTTAACAACCTGCTGCTATCACTCGGTCAAACGACGTGGTCACTAGTGACTCGCGTGATGTCAGCACGGTTTTTATCCAACCACGCACTCTCCATGCAACCATGCCAACCGGGCTCAGTCCAAGTTAACCTCTCTGCCTTTTATTTCTCGTTCTCTTTCTCTATCTCTAAACCACACGAAATACACGTGCGATTAATCATAGTAGGACGCCCAATGTTATGAAGCAACGGTTTAGGAACAGCTCCTGCTGCTGCTATACAGGTGGCAGGTTCGATCCCGCCACCTGTATAGCAGCAGATCCCGCATTTCGATGGGGTATAAATGAAACAACGTTTCTGTACATAGATTTAGAGGCACGTAAATATCCCCCACTGGTGAAGATGTCCAGGAGTCACCCATTGGGGCAGATGCCGATGGTAGTTTTGCCATAAGGCGATGGTAGTTTTGGCAGGTGAAATCCCGGAAGCTAATATTGCTGGTACCCTAATTGAGGACAACAAACGAAGAATTTATTCCTCAAACGTGTTCACCCCCACAATTCAGTAGAGATAGCTGTAGCAAATATTCAAATACTGCACCAAATTTCGTTTGTTTTTCGTTCGTACGCACTTCCCTAATACCCCTGAATGAAAGGAACTCAAAAGGCCCCGAGAGCAAGGACCAGAAAGAAGTTGACGCGTGATGGCACACGACAAAGAAGCAAATCCTGTTTGGTAAGGATTCTTTGAGTAAAGAAAAATATCGGAACTCCTTTATGAGTTTTGAATCATACACGCTTACAGGAGAACGGAACAACAAATTTCTACGGGATGCGGAACTCCTTCACATATCCCAAACCCCACCGCAAATACATCCGGACTACACGGGAGAAAGCAACGCCACCCTAGACGCGGAATTTTCCGTTGCTGAAATCCAGGCGGCATTCGACAAACTCAACACCAAATCAACCACTGGCCCCGATCGATTATCCAATAGGGCACTACGCAATCTCGATTACGGATTGATCTAGAAACTCATAAAATACATTACCCAGTGTTGGGCGCACGGCAAGGTTTACCCCAACAATGGAAAGAAGCAAAGATCATGCTGATACCGAAACCCGGCAAGAAATTACAACTGGAAAACCTGCGCCACATCTCCCTCACGTCCTGCGTGGGCAAGTTGATGGAGCACGCGTTTCTCAATTACTCCCTGATTAGCTCGACGA
The DNA here is from genome assembly GCF_013339745.2 of Dermacentor silvarum. Lineage (NCBI taxonomy): Eukaryota > Metazoa > Arthropoda > Arachnida > Ixodida > Ixodidae > Dermacentor > Dermacentor silvarum. The sequence continues at coordinate 150,742,327 of NC_051162.1, forward strand.
CAACGAGTTATTTCTACACACCATGATTGGGTTCAGAAGATATCTGCCGACGCAAGACGCCCTTCTGCAACTAAAACATAAAATCATAGATAATCCGGGGCGCTCGACGAGAGCCATCCTCGGGCTGGACCTGAAGAAGGCCTTCGATAGCGTTCGCTAGGATGCCATATTGCGACAAATAGACACGATAAATCTCGGACTGCGAACGCACAACTGCGTCCGAGACTTCCCCACAGGAAGGACCTCTCGCATGCGTGTGGGACAACTAGACTCGGATCAAATCAACATAGGGAGCTCGGGCACACCGCAGGGCTCGGTGATCTCGCCGATGCTCTTCAACCTCATCCTGCTGGGGTTACCCGACTGATTGCTTGAAATCGAAGGACTGCATCACACGTTATACGCAGTTGATATTACGATCTGGACGACAACAGGCAGTGACGGAGCGATCGAGCAGAGTGTGCAGCAGGCCATCCAATGTGTGGAAAACTACCTCGTGGGCAAGGGTCTCGCCTGCTCGGCCGAAAAATCCGACCTGCTGCTATATAGACCGGTCAGAAAGGGGCGCCCACTCAAACGATACATCCCCCCCCCCCCGAGAAGGAAAAGGAAGCGACCCAATTAACGACATCACAGAGCCTACCCATCCCGATGGTAGACAAGATTCGGGTACTAGGAATGATGATAGAACACAAGGGTGGCAAGGCGAAGCACTTCGCAAGACAACGGCAAAGGCCACCAGGAGGATGCAGATCATCCGACGCATCAACAACAAATACACGAGCATGCGCAAAGGCAGCGTCATACGACTCATACAAGCCTCCGTCATTTCTCAAATAAAGTACACGGCAGCATTTTACAACTGAACGGTAGCATAAAGAAACGAGCTCAATGCCCTCACATGCAAGGCCTACAAATGTGCGTTCGGACTTGCGCCCGGAGTCAGCCCCACCAAGCTCTTAGAACTAGGCTTACACAGTACGATCGAGGAACTCGTGAAGGCGCAACAAGTGTCCCAAACTAGAGCGCCTATCCAAAACCCGCCCGGGCAGACACGTGCTCGAAAAGCTCGGCATCACATACCACACGCAGCACGGCATCAAAGTGGAAATTCCAAGAACCATACGCGAGCAACTATATGTACCCCCATTGCCATGCAACATGCACCCCCAACACCACACGGGAAGACGTAAAGCCAGGCCACAACACAGGAACCAAAGTTACTCCAACGACAAGGAAGCAGTCTTCACCAACACCGCCCGTTTTCGAGACATGCAGGAAGAGTTTCGTGGCGGCAGTTACTGGCCACCGAGGAAACCACCTCAAGAGCGTCACTGTGAACACGGCAGATGCCGAAGCGGCAGAGGAACCGGTCATAGCACTGGCCCGTAGCACTGGCCTCATCGGAGGAAAAGCCCCCGCGGGGTATTGCAAACGTCTGGCCGTGGGAGGATCATATGAGCAGGTTCCACGACACCACGACACACTACCAGTTACAGAGACGCGCGCACCCATTCCCTCACGCTAGGTTAGACAGGACGCCAGCAGTACACTACAGACAATTACAAACGGACTCTTACATAAATCTCAGACTCATGCACGCCATTTATCCAGACATGTACACTACAAACAGATGCACGTCGTGCGGCGAGGTTGCCACACTGGGAGCTATGGGAGTGTCAGGATTTAACAAACAATTCGGGCAGTGCCAACCCCTCCATCTTTTCCACCGCCAGCCTCCGCTTGCGCTGGAATGCCGGCCCGGGCCGGGCTCGGGCTTTCTGGTGGTGTGCATGTAACGTGCATCGAGTTATCTTCGCGCGTCTCGACTCTGAAAAACGTTTTTTTCGGTCTCGAGCCGGGTTCGGGCCGGTTTCGAGCCGGGCTCGGGCCGGGCTCGTGCCTAATGTAAAAGGGTGGCGGGCCGGGCCGGGCGGGTAACGTAGATTATTTCCGGGCCCGGGCCGGGCTCTCGCCATAAAACTTCTGGTCGGGCTCAGGCGGGCAGCCCAACTTAAAAACGGGTCTGGGCCGGCCTCGGGTTGAAAAAATCGGCCCGTGCAGTGCTATAGCATCGTTTATAATACATATAAAACGAAGTACATGTGTAGCAAGTTTATAAATACTAGGAAGCTTTTTTTTTTGTTTTCATTACGCCAGAGAGGAAGCTCGTGCTTAACACATTTTCGAATAGGCGTAAACCGTCGTGCTTAGGAAGCTACACTCTAAAAAAAAAGGGAGTGAGAATGGAGCAACGGGCTCTGTTCCTCCTTCAGGCCAGCGAGTTCCTCCTTCGAGCAAGGTTCACGCGCTGCGCCCTCTTGCGGCAATCGTAAATGGAGGAACTTTCCTCCCTTAGCGCGAGCACCCCGGGACCTGAAAATGAGTTGCGCCGAGATCCCGTGTAGCGCATTGCGATTTCATCGGTTGCGACCGATCGGTTCCATCTCTACGAGCACCATAGGCGATCACTTCACCCGCTGACTGTGTTTGAGTGCCTTCAATGTGCTGCATGGATACTTCATCGCGCAACGATGCGCATGCGATATCAGGAACGCCGGTGGAGGAAGGTTGATCGCAAAACAGGCAAGTTATTTTATTCTCGATCATTGGTATGCGCATACGAATTGCTCTCAGCAATAGGCTATATACATTTTAGACGCAGTCCTGTTAGACAGTATTTACTGCACCGAGATGCAAGCAAGACCTTAAAATGTATTGGTAATCTAGATCTTCTAGCTCATGTAGGGTGTAATGCTTAAGGATATTTCTTTTCTTTATTCTCGCGGTACATGCGGCTGTCGTGCGATTATTATTAGTGCGAAAGTGCCTATTAAGTTGCGTTAACAAAAAACAAATATGTGGAAACGCGTACGTGTAATGAAAGCGGTGCAGAAAGTGACCGATAGTATCCCGAAATCGATCGCCACTGAAATTTATGGCCGCAGTGGCTATGGTGCTTTATTTCCTTATAGTCGCGGCTTCGACTCCGGTTCCTGTGGCCGATTGCGGTGGGGGCGGAATTTGAAAGCAACTGTAGTCTCTTGTCAAGTATTTATGCAAATTGTAACATATTATTCTACAGCTATTTAACTATATGTTGTTTACGTGGTTCAAAACAAAGGCCAAGTGATCTGATTTGTTTTTCATGCACCATGCTACATCATATTCGGTTTAAAAAAACTTTGCCCACTTTTTTCAGTGTCATGCGTTACTGCATTTGAGAATGACATTTTCACAATTCAATTTTTTATTCCTTTTAGAATACATGGCTAACTGGAACAAGCACTGGACCTTTATATGTACATCATCGAAGTGGAAGTTCGGCACATCAAAAGACGCGACTTAATTGCTTCTATAACCTGCATGGCTTCTGAAAATAAATACAGACGCCAGAGCCAACCATAAATGACACAATTGCCGATTTTGTTGTGTTTGCTGCTTTGTTGTGATGTCTTGCAATAATTAATTATTTCATGAATTTCCATCAATGTTGTTGAATGCCACCAATCTTGACTGCTTAAAAATTACCGAGATTGCTGGCAAAGGTGTGTGATAATAAAGCAATCTTGGCATGCTGTAATAAAGTGTGCATTTATTTACTCTTGCCTCCGTCACTATCTTAATTTAAAATTGCTTTCAAACGAAAGCAAACTTAACGTGTTGTCAGCCAAACTGGCAAGCTTTACAGGTGAGATGTTGCATGTTCAGAGGTCACGAGCATTAGGTGTTATGCATCAAAAATGCTTTCGAATCGTTGTTGTCCTGAATTAGTTTTTAGCTACTCCTTCATGAAATCCCTCTTTCCCACTAGTCCACATAATTATCAGCCTTACTTTGCCGTGCCAGTCCTTAAAAGCCTATACATAGTTGTGATATACATCTACTGCTTGTAATAAATTATCAACACGCCCAAATTGCCATTTAAGAGTCTGTCACCTTTTACTAGCTAATAACATAATAAATCTGCACAATTCAAAAGTACTGCCATCCAATGATTTTTAAAGAATCGCACTACGATGATTAAAAACGAAAGTAATGTAATTAACATATAACAAAAGTAAAAACAAATATACTATGATGAACAAAAGCACACTACCTGAGCAAGAAACTGTTTTAAGACTCTGTGGAAGAAATAAGCAGGTGTCTGCCACAGTTTCAATAAGGCATCACAATAGTCTGATCAAATACATTATGGTTCCTCCAGAAGCAAAAAAAAACAAAGTACACTTCTACAACATTGTATGCAAAGCCAACTAGTAATACGTACAGTGGCACAGTTGATGTCTGCAAATCAATACATAGCAATTCTTTATTGTAACTTGCCTTACAAATAAAATCGACCGTGGTGACTATTATCCATCTGTAACACTCGAAGATGCAGGCAATATGGCACATAAATAGAAAGCATGCGGCACCTAAAGGGGCCATGACAAACCACAGCCTTCAACAACGCACCACATGCATTTCTATGCGTTCCACCTCGTCAACCCGTGTTCAATGTCACCAGCAGCCATAAGAAAAGATGGGTTTCGGCATGTGTGCATCAAAGCATTGTTCAGAAGTTATATCTTGACAACTAAGCAAAACAGGGGCGAAATAGCCATTTTTTCAATGTGCAGAAACGATGCGAAAGCCAGCCACTGAGCATCCTGAAGGGAAGGTGCCTGTGACATATAAATGCCAACAGAAGTATATGCCGTTAGGATCCGCTTTTAAATGCCTTTTTGTGCCTACATGAAAGTGAACTTTGAAGAGTGCTGGTTTCTCAGTGGCTTTGGGATGCCTGAATGCCACGTACACCATGCAATGAGGGTTGCCTTCAGGAATGTACTCTGCATATATTTGGGGAAGCAGCCGAAAGAGGCACCATTTTTGGCTTGCTGATCCCCTAAGGCTGGCATTGCCACTACGAAATGCGTCCCTAATGGCAGGAGGTATGGCCTTTTTGTCATGAAAGCCATACTTGAAGGACAATTTTTTTCCAAGGTCCTGCTTGCGGATCACTCCGTCAGCAACTAAACCTTCCAAAACGTGGGGAAGAACACAGTCAATACCCCCTTCAAGTATGTCATGCATGGCATCAGGAGGTAATTGTTCAGTGACATCAAACTCTTCAAGGCCTTGCAATGGCGATACATTTGTAATGCCGTACAAGGGCCCATTTATAGCTGGGTCAAGTGTGAATGCTTTAAGGTGGCTCTTGTGTGCTGCACTTGTCCTCTCGATACAGTCATCCAAATTATGCAGCATCCGCAATTGTCTGTGCTGAGCTAAGCAGTAATGGCAGACTGTGCCGCTGCTAAAGCAGCACTGGAGACCTGCCAAGAGGTGCATTGAGAGGTTATCTCCAGAGAATGCCACAGTCACAACATTAAAGTGCAGACTGCCAGTGCCCCCTCCATTCTTTTATATTAAATTTAGGTCCTGCACGAGTGTCAGTAGCACTTAGGCCAGGCCATGCCGTAGCATGACACGGTACTCCACAACTATAAGCAAGTGAATGGCACTGAGTTTTGACCGATGCCGAGGATGCAGATTCAAAATAGAAAAGTTAACTGGTAAAATTTTGTGCCGTCCAGCAGCACCACCTAGAGGGTTTACAAGCTCCAGCTCATCAGTGTACAAAAGCAGAAATATAGTGCCATGACTGGAATCCTGTGCAAGCTGACGGTACTGACTGAATCCATTGCCATCAGCAAAGTAATAGAGCACATCTTGCAATTTTGACACGGACTGTGAAATGCATTCTAGCAAGTCCTCGCATTTCAGGAAATTTGTTAACAGTTTAGAGATAGAAATATAACATGTAAAGTCTTTGTAACTGCCAGTCTGCAGTGGCATCTGAGTAGCTTCAGTGTAAATAAAGTGCTCCGAAATGTATTTTTTTTCTCATGTGAGTACTTGTCAAGTCGGAAAATATATTGACAACAATATGCCACATTTTTTCCTCTAGGAGCTTTGCAGTTTTTTTGAACATCCCTTCTATGACATCATGAATGAGGGCTTTCACAAGGGTGAAAATTTCATCTGTGGTACTCAACGGTAGCTGCAACTTTTCCATGATTCTGATGTAGAACATCGCTATCTGCTTCCCTGATTGTCGCAATGAAGTCAAAGTTCGAAGCAGTGTCATCACTGTTTGTATCTGATGAAGTTGAGGCATCAGTAACGATGCATTTTCTCCAGTTGCTTCACCACAGCCAAAGTCAGGTGTATGCTCATCGGCGCTAATGCCAGCGGCCTTTGTGTGAAAGCGATACACGTGCTTCTTGTAGGCGAAGTAACGGCGAAATGATGCCGCGCAATTCTCTTCCACATAATACGCAGAAATACGGCTAACAACTGTGGACGTCTTCTGAAACGTTCCACTTCAGTGATATTTCGCTTCTCGCCTTCAGGCACTGAGGACGTGACGGCCGCATTTAAGTGGAAAGTAAAAACGCTCGTATAGTGCATTGGATGCACATTTAAGAACCTTGAAAATACATTATAGAATTTCTTTCTATGCTAAACTATAATGTGCGATATAGATTGTTCAATGGTTCTTTTTGTCTCAACATCTATACGCATGTATGCTGGGACAGTGCCTCCTTTATTTTTAGAAAAATAGAGGAGGCGCTGGCTGGGAGTGACATCGTCGACGCAGCACCGGCAACTAGGAGAGCGCTTTTCAACTGGGTCGTACCATTCGAAAGGTAAGTAATCGTGCTTGCTAACTACACTCGCATTGTGCGTGCTCCTCGTGTGTGCACAGAGTGCGTGAGCGTAGGAAATGGTACTCCCACGACAACAGTAATACCTGTGCTGATGCTTGCTGAGTGCCGGTTGGCAGAATTTAGTTATGCAAGTTTGTTGCCTCAATGCAACATTGAAAATCTTGATAAGCGTCTTCTTCCGATGAGAAATATTACGTTCGGAAATAATCGTGATCATGTGCGCCTGTGCATGAGCTCCCCCTTTTCTGCTGAAGTTGCATAATAGCAACCCATGTGCTTTTTCACCGATTCTTACTGCAATCCCGTTTCCTCGCTTATAAATGCTTCGACGTCGTAAATAATCTCTGCTTATGAGGTTTTCGGTTTACGAGCAGTTTATGAGAAAAAAATCACAGCTTGCTACTAGTACAGCTTACTTTTTAAGACAAGGTTTGTTGACATAACTTATACGCAACTAAACATGACAGGAAAGTTGCTTATGAAAGAAAAAAGAAATGAATTGTTATGTAAAGAAACATTTGTTTGTGATGTGCTGCTCCTGCGTGTGTTGAAAATTTTACTGAGATGAAGGGGCCCTATTATCATGTGCACTGTTGCCACCCTGCACTAGCGCAAACATTGTTTTCGTGACTAATTTTAGGTGCTCCTCGCATGTATTCACCATGTGACAGCTTTAATGGGCTACTGCTATAAGTCAACACATAACAGAGGGGACTCCTTGGCTATGGCCGCCATGGTGCAACGTGTAATCTGGATGGTCGAGTCAGGTATATATGAAGTGTATGTGTTCCAAATAGTAGGATCTCAGTATCATTCGTTGATAAGTTAGTCGACGTATTACTCAACACAGCTTACTAAATTGACTAAATATTTATGCAACTTGCTGCTTATTTGTGTTCATAGCTGTTTTGCACACATTATCACGTTCTATAAGAAAACTAGACCGAACATGTTGTGATGAGTATTTTTTTTTCAAGAATAGCTTGGCTGCTATTAACATTTCATTTTTGCTAAGTACACAGTGTGTTCATTACTTTTTATTTTGGTTTCATTGTTTTGAAACTGTTTTTCATGCTGTAGCTTTTATTTCCGATTTTCATCTGTTTATGCTACACGCTCGTGCAGTATCGAAGTGTAGTGGGCCAAATTTGTCACAGGTCTAAGCGCACGGCGTGCTTAGCATTGTTTAACATATTTACAATTATTTGTCTTGTTCCCAGAATAAATACCACTGGCAAATGCACATTTGACGAGCTTGGAACTTCTTGAAATGATACATGAAAGCCAGTATTCACTATGCTGCAGCTACTACACCAGTGAGGTGTTTTCTAGTAAGCTTGCTATTTTATTTTATATTCATGGCAAGCTATTCCGATGCATGCAAGTAGGCATTGTAGCAGTTGCGAGTCTGTCTAGTTACATTGTTTTTCACTTTACGTCAATAGAGCATAGACCACAGAGTTAGCTGGTAGATAGTTCCGTGTATTGATACTGTCTCATTAAAGAAACACACTACTTCGCACATAGTGCTTAAATGTCTGCTTGCTCTTATGGCATTTGCTGGTTATTGCAATGTTGCTCATCAAATGCATTTGATTTCAACATGAGCACACAGAACATTCTGATTGACACTAGTGTAATTTTAATAGTGATAATCAACCAACCAAGGCTTAATTCTACAGTTCTCAAGAATTATTTCTAATACTTTGGGTTCCTTTCCATGTGTTCTGTTTCATCCTGTGTTTCATCAGCACAGTGGGCAGTCCTTTAAAATTATTCATTCTACTTGGCGCTGTTCAGGTAGAAAATGTTAACCAGCAAGTCCAAATTATAATGCTATCGGTAAGACTTCTATTACTGGGTGGATGAATTCAAAGTGCTATATGTAATTGTAAAAGTATTTTTGACAAAAATACCGGTGTCTAGAACAAGCACCATATGCACTGCAACTCTTATAGTGTTAAGTATACTTGTGCATATACTTTCTACATATTAGCTAGTGTTTTAGCTACATGAAAGAGCGTATGTTGTGACTGCTGAAGTCAAATTTATGATTGATGTGCCTGCCTGTTTTTGTTGTGCACTTACTGCTGTGGTGTCTTAAGCATTGTAGCCATGTGACAACTGAAGTATTGCAACAATGTGTAAGCTAGCTTGCACCTACTATTGCTACAGTATGCCAACAGATACCTATTACCATATTTGTGCATTTTCTGAGAACCAGCTGTGTTGGCTATGTGCAATTTGTAGTATCCTTATGAGTTTGCCGGTCAGTTCACGTAACTTTTGATGACATAATTTACAGAGAGGGAAGGGAAACAGTACAACATGAATGCTGTTAAAAAGGGACTTTTTATTTTGATGGAAGGATTCAAAATAACAATAAAATTGGATGTGTGCTTATATCTTGCGCAAGTCCTATCAGAGGGAAGGCGGAAGTTGTAATACAAAGGCATAAAATCACGATAAACAGTATTTGCATTAAAAAAGGTGGATAAGCACAGACTAATTTCGTTCCCTTGTCATCAAGAAAGGTTGCTTTTTCATGCATTGATAACGGGGCTGGCTTACACGTATCATTTATGTGGCATGGCTCACTGATTTCTCTTGGCACTCTTTCCCCGTTTGTGAAAACAGATGAACAATCTTAATCCGACCTGAAGCCCTATCATGACAATTCACGGCCATGTCGAGCGAGCATACTGGCCTTTCGAGTGAAATGTGATGATTTATTTGGCACGTATTTAGATAACAGCCAGTCTGTCCTGTATACATTTGACCACCTGTGAAAGGAATACAGCACATTGCCACGCACACTAGACAAATTTGGTGGTATCCTTAACCAAGCAAACCTCGCTTGCCTGCTCCCCTTTCTCAATTCACTTGTGGACTGTTGTGCATAGCAGCCCACAGGTGAAGTGAGAAAGGCACCCAGGCAAGCGAGGCTTGCTTAGTTAGAGATACCACCAAATTTGTCTTGTGTCCGTCAGTGCTAGTGTGGTCTATTCCTTTGATCATCTGTATATTTGGTCGAATGTACATGGGGCAGACTGGCCGGCTGGTGCCTCAACATGCATCCAGGAGAACACGTTAATCATCACATTTCACTCGAAAGGCCAGTATGCTCGCTCGACATGGCCGTGCATTGTCATGATAGGGCTTGAGGCCGGATTAAGATTGTTCATCGGTTTTCACAAACGGGGAAAGAGTGCCAAGAGAAATCAGTGAGGCATACCACACAAATGAGACATGTGAGCCAGCCCCGTTATCAATGCATGAAAAAGCACCCTTTCTTGATGACAAGGGAACGAAATTAGTCTGTGCTTATCCACCTTTTTTAATGCAAATACTGTTTATCGTGATTTTATGCCTTTGTATTACAACTTCCGCCTTCCCTCTGATAGGACTTGCGCAAGATATAAGCACACATCCAATTTTATTGTTATTTTGAATCCTTCCATCAAAATAAAAAGTCCCTTTTTAACAGCATTCATGTTGTACTGTTTCCCTTCCCTCTCTGTAAATTATGTCATCAAAAGTTACGTGAACTGACAGGCAAACTCATAAGGATACTACAAATTGCACATAGCCAACACAGCTGGTTCTCAGAAAATGCACAAATATGGTAATAGGTATCTGTTGGCATACTGTAGCAATAGTAGGTGCAAGCTAGCTTACACATTGTTGCAATACTTCAGTTGTCACATGGCTACAATGCTTAAGACACCACAGCAGTAAGTGCACAACAAAAACAGGCAGGCACATCAATCATAAATTTGACTTCAGCAGTCACAACATACGCTCTTTCATGTAGCTAAAACACTAGCTAATATGTAGAAAGTATATGCACAAGTATACCTAACACTATAAGAGTTGCAGTGCATATGGTGCTTGTTCTAGACACCGGTATTTTTGTCAAAAATACTTTTACAATTACATATAGCACTTTGAATTCATCCACCCAGTAATAGAAGTCTTACCGATAGCATTATAATTTGGACTTGCTGGTTAACATTTTCTACCTGAACAGCGCCAAGTAGAATGAATAATTTTAAAGGACTGCCCACTGTGCTGATGAAACACAGGATGAAACAGAACACATGGAAAGGAACCCAAAGTATTAGAAATAATTCTTGAGATCTGTAGAATTAAGCCTTGGCTGGTTGATTATCACTATTAAAATTACACTAGTGTCAATCAGAATGTTCTGTGTGGTCATGTTGAAATCAAATGCATTTGATGAGCAACACTGCAATAACCAGCAAATGCCATAAGAGCAAGCAGACATTTAAGCACTATGTGCGAAGTAGTGTGTTTCTTTAATGAGATAGTATCAATACACTGAACTATTTACCAGCTAACTCTGCGGTCTATGCTGTATTGACGTGAAGTGAAAAACAATGTAACTGGACAGACTCGCAACTGCTACAATGCCTACTTGCATGCATCGGAATAGCTTGCCATGAATATAAAATAAAATAGCAAGCTTACTAGAAAACACCTCACTGGTGTAGTAGCTACGCACAGTGAATACTGGCTTTCATGTATCATTTCAAGAAGTTCCAAGCTCGTCAAATGTGCATTTGCCAGTGGCATTTATTCTGGGAACAAGACAAATAATTGTAAATATGTTAAACAATGCTAAGCACGCCGTGTGCTTAGACCTGTGACAAATTTGGCCCACTACACTTTGAATTCTTACATACGCAGATACTGCACGAGCGTGTAGCATAAACAGATGAAAATCGGAAATAAAAGCTACAGCATGAAAAACAGTTTCAGAACAATGAAACCAAAATTAAAAGTAATGAACACACCGTGTATTTAGCAAAAATGTAATGTTAATCGCAGCCAAGTGATTGTTGAAAGAAAAAATACTCATCACAACATGTTGGGTCTAGTTTTCTTATAGAACATGATAATGTGCGCAAGACAGCTATGAACACAAATAAGCAGCAAGTTGCATAAATATTTATTCAATTTAGTAAGCTGTGTTGAGTAATATGTCGACTAACTTATCGACGAATGATACCGAGATCCTATTTGGAACACGTACACTTCATACATACCTGACTCGACCATCCAGATTACACGTTGCACCACGGCAGCCATAGCCAAGGAGTCCCCTCCAGTATGTGGTCACAGCCTCGCCACTATAAAATAAGTTGTGTTAACTTATAGCAGTAGCCCATTAAAGCTGTCACATGGTGAACACATGCGAGGAGCACCTAAATATAGTCATGAAAACAATGTTTGCACTAGTGCAGGGTGGCAACAGTGCACATGATAATAGGGCCCCTTCATCTCAGTAAAATTTTCAACACACGCAGGAGCAGCACATCACAAACATATGTTTCTTTACACCAACAATTCATTTCTTTTTTCTTTCATAAGCAACTTTCCTGTCATGTTTAGTTGCGTATAAGTTATGTCAACAAACCTTGTCTTAAAAAGTAAGCTGTACTAGTAGCAAGCTGTGATTTTTTTCTCATAAACTGCTCGTAAACCGAAAACCTCATAAGCAGATTATTTACGACGTCGAAGCATTTATAAGCGAGGAAACGGGATTGCAGTAAGAATCGGTGAAGCACATGGGTCGCTATTATGCATCTTCAGCAGAAAAGCACAGGTGCACATGATGATCCTGATTATTTCCGAACGTAATATTTCTCATCGGAAGAAGAAGCTTATCAAGATTTTCAATTTCGCATTGAGGCAATAAACTCGCATAACTAAATTCTGCCAACCGGCGCTCAGCAAGCATCAGCACAGGTATTACTGTTGTCGTGGGAGTACCATTTCCTACGTTCACGCATTCTGTGCACACATGGGGAGCACGCACAATACGCGTGTAGTTAGCAAGCACGATTACTTACCTTTCAAACGGTACGACGCGGTCTAAAAGCGCTCTCCAAGTTGCCGGTGCTGCATCGACGATGTTAGTCCCAGCCAGCGCCTCCTCTATTTTTCTAAAAATAAAGGAGACGCTGTCGCAGCATACATGCCGCTGCGTAGTGGACGAGCTCAGGCACGCTAATAATTCGCATGCTTTCCTTGCGCCATGCACCCAACTTTCCGCAACCATGACACAAAGGCAACGCACTACCCGGCACGAAAATCGTTGGTCCACATTTGCCTGGCGCGTCACGCATAAGGCGAGTTTGCAGCAAGACACAAGCTATCTTCTCGCACTATTATTGAAGCTAACTACGTCACGTTTCATTACCGCAAGCACAAAAACACACGATCAAACGCTCGCACATCCAACAAGCACGTTGTAGACGGAGGAATGACAACGGCGCCACCTGCACACTAGTGAGCATGTGGTGGCCTCCGTGATACATGATTAACTAGCCGTGTTGCGCCCAACTATGTTGCGAGACAAAACGGTTAATTTTGTAATGTATTTTCGAGGTCCTTAAACGTGCATTCAATGCACTGTACGAGCGTTTTTACTTTCTGCCTAAAAGCGGCCGTCACGTCCTCGAGCCCAGCGGTAGGGTGGCTAGCGTCGCAACGCCGTAGCCACGGGACTACGTTAAAACCCTGTAATTAAAGCGTTTAAAATTCTGCATCTTTATATTAAAAGGTCTGTGTGCATTGCCTGCACCTGTAATACCACCTAATACGTGTAGCTTTGTCTTACCAGCAATTGTTTAACTTGGCAGAAAACTGATTTGCATCCCGGCACAATTGGGGGGTCGCATTTCGTGACTATATAAGATCGTACGCAGGTACACAAAGCATGTAAAAAAAAAGGTGAACCGTGTCGTTATATGCGAAGTTCGTTCTCTCAGTGCTCTATGAATTGTTGTGTCAATGAATCTGTTTGATTACGTGTGTGTAAAATGTCTATGTATGCTTGTTAATGTGGCCATGTGTATTATATAAACCGGACAGTGTGACTATGTGCGTGTGTTGTCGATTGTGAAGTGCTCTATGAATTGAATGCGTATGTGTAATTTGAATACTGCTCGAGGTGAATGACCACTGTAAGCTCTATTAATTAAGTGTTATGTTATAATCTCTGAGAATTAATAGAATGTTATATAAGCAAGGTGTGTCATAATATCATAATAATGTTCACACATGTTTCGCGTGTGGGAAAAATCTTTTTGTACATACAATTTTTTTTAAATCTTTTATTGCCTGTAGCCTCCGAGACCATTGCTCAGTGCGTGCGAATCTCGAAGCCTTGTATTGGCGCCCCTAGTAGCTTCAATCCTAGTTGTTAAGCCTATAGTCGTGTTGCTGGCTTCACTTGCCTGGAGTCGGCCATGTTGGTTTTGGAAAGGGAGTAACAGTTGCTCCCAGCCATGAGGGAGGAAAGTTCCTCCATTTAAAGACGAACATAGGGGACATCGCCGTTCCTCCTTTAAAGGAGCAAGGGTCACTCCTTTTTTTTAGAGTGTACTTGCTTGGCGTGATAAGCCAGCTGTTTTCTTTAACTAAAGGCAAGCTATAAAAATTTGCACATTTTAGGAGTTTGAGATGAAGGACATAGTATCTGTAGTCCGCGTGAGTTACTCGGAGAATTAGGAGATGCGATGGCGGCAAACATCTGGGACACGGCAGCATAGCACGCAAACGACCACGTCACGAGCCGCGTTGGTTTGATTTCGCCCCTGTGTTGCAAGTGAAATCCTCAAGACTAAGAAACTTTATCACACTCAACTGTTTTCGCATGCTTCTTCGGATTAATTAGAAGCAAGAGATATCAGCTTGAGTGGGTAGGTAGCATTTCTCTCGTTGTTTTCGAAAGGCCTTTGTTCAAGCGAAGCTTGTAATGCCTTGCAGATTTCGGTGGCGGCGTAGACACGCAAAACGTCGTCGGTGGCGCATTTCCGGATTGTATATGCGGGTATGAGCCACGAACAAAGAATAAAGGAAGAAAGAAGAGCATGGGCGGGCAAAGCTGTTCTGGCGCTGGATCACGTGACGCGCGCGACCAATCAAGGTCGTTTGCTATGCAGCGGGGAGAAAAAGAGAAGGAAAGGGGATTGGCGCGCACTCCGCCGGCCTTCCCTCGCCTCATATCAGTTTCGGCGCCCGGATGGGAAGGGCCAGCGTGGTGTGTGCCGCCGAGGAGCAGGCTTCGTTTGAGCAACCTCTCCGCGAACTCGCTCGGGAAAGGGCTTTTCGTCGACGTGCGGATTCTAGCGTGAGGGCTTCCGAAGACCAAGCGAAACGTCACAGAATAGCCGCGGACCCAGAGTTGCGGGAGCGCGATGTTGAGGCCAAACGCCAGTGAAGAGCCGCTGACCCTGAGTTTAGGGCAAACGAAGCGAAACGCCTGCGACAGCGTCGTCTTGCCACAAGCTTCGCTTACCCTCATTTTATCGACAAGGGAAGGGAATGCTTCTTTATTTCTGTTCCACGATTATTAAAATATACAAGATTGCTTAGACATTTTTCGGCATAATAGACGTGCACCAGTGTGAACGCGCCATTGTGACATGAGAGTAAGAAGGCTTAACTGCATCTGGATATTTGTCGTACGTCTCTCTGCATGCACCTCTCTTCAACATCCCGACAGGCATTATTCATTGCTTTCGTTGTCGTGACGCCAATCGCAAACACCAAGGGGTGACGAGCTTCTCGTCCTATAGAGTCCAAGATTGTATTGGCGTATTTATGTTTTGAGAAAATAGCTTGCAAATATGGCGTTGTGTTCCCCTGCAATTCGCAAGGAAATGGCGGTCCTTATTGGCTTTTGCATGACACTTTCATGTGTTGACATTGTCAGTACAGTTAGGAATTGGTTGTGTGATAAGATCTCCGCAGCATTACTTCATCTCACCAGAAGGTCACTGTTGCTATATAATATAATAGCGTGTAGTGTCCAAATGAGCTAATAAATTCTGCTGTACTAGCGTTTGGAGTCAGCGTGCAGTACAAGCGAAAACAGAAAATAGGAAGTATGTTTTCAAAAAGTCTAAATTTTTATTATTCGTCACTCTCGCGCTTCAAGGTTGGTTATACTTCAGCCTACAATAAATTAACATGAACACAACCTAGATCACGCTCAGTTTTGTGACATTTCTTGCAACTTTTTTACTGAGTTCCTCCGTTTAGTAAGCATTTTTCAAAGCCAGAATATTTATTGGATGAATGTTGTGATTTTAATGTAGTGACATTAAACTTCCCGCCTTGCAGGTCTTCTATTGACTCTGAATTTCTGTTGTTGAAATTGTGTCAAAAGTTCTGAAGGTTTGATGGCGGTTCTTTATAGTTTCCCAGTTGTTTTCTTTGCAAACACCATTCATGCATGTCTGCAACATAAGTAAAACATGGATTATTTCGTGCACACTCTGTTATAACTAAACATTGAAAAAGTTGTACGTTGTTATAAGATCAAAGTTTTGGCGCATGTGGGACTAGAAACCCTAAGAACAATATTATAAATAAAGAAAGCCACTGCAAGAAAGCTTTTCTTTGGTACTTCGATCTGGTAATGTATGGTCAGCAAGCATAAGTGCGTTTTCATAACGCTTTTGATGACATTCGGCTTTCGAGGCGTCATCGTTGGTCTTCCATATAATTGGGGACCAAATCTAGGTGATTTACCCTCATTCACTATGGTAATGAAGACGGTAGTTATAAGGACAACTACCGAATTCATTGCGTTGATTGAGGACGATTATACCAGACTTTCCCGAGAAACTGATCGCAGAATTTTGTTAATCGATCATATCCTTTCGCTGCCAAACAGAAGGATGCGTATAGTATGGAATAGTTTTAACGTAGATCGTTTATATGAAAGCCACAGTTATACATTTATCTATTAAGTATCTTTTTTTCGCATAAATCTATTCTTCACGATGGTCACGATGGCCGCATTTTCTCCAAATTGCAGAAAACATACTTCGCACAGGCACAACATAAAGCTTGGGGTTGAAAGGATGTCCAGCATCCACCGCCATGGCATTTAGTGGCGCTGGCAAACACTCCGAAACATAGATCCGGTACACGGTGAAAAAATACTAGGGAATGTGACCGCGGCTGCTTTAGCGGCTGCTTTAGCTGGGTGATGTGGAGCATAGCGTGGCATAATCGGGCGTTGGGTATAGCATGCGTTGGGCAACCATGTACACATAGGAAGTAATCTTTTTGTTTTTACAGGTCCTTTATCTTCAACATTTTTTTTTCATATGCATATTGTAATTGCACAAACAAGGAGATGTTTGTGTGGCTTCCCTGGTTAAATTGTTTTGTTGGCTTCATCTGGCTGTAACAAAACTCAAGCACATCGGCTCTTGGGTACGCCTTGCTTCGCGCCTTAGTGTTTGAAACTCGTTTTTTGTGATCTGATTGTTAAAATAAATAGCGGCAGAACCCATCTCACGACCACTGTCCATGGTAATGCGTTAGCACTGCGTCGATATAGCTACAGAATACACTGACACTGTTCAAACAACATATATGTATGAGGCGTGCGCTGCAGCGCGAATGCTTATTACTTGCTTTTCCAAGAACTCTTCGCGTGATCTGGCGCCGACACCCCTTAAGCCTGCGTATGGCCTCCGAAATCAGTGGCGCGTTGCTGCGTGCGAACGCTGAGAAACGCATCATTCCTCTAATCATGGTCCCCTGTCACGCTTCATTTTGGACACGCTGCGCCATCTCGTGGCGCTGCCGAGAAGTCCGCGCGTGGCCCCCGAGACTCGAAACCTGGTGCGCCGGTGCCTGCGAACGCTGAGAATCGTTCCTTCGCTTAACCGCACACTCAGCGGCCCATACTCAGTGACCCAAGTTGGCGAGATCTTCATTGAGGAGCGGCGTATACCTAGTGCATTCATGTTGAAACACGCTCAAGTATTGGCGTAAAAGGTGTTATTTGATCTTGCCATTGAGTGCGAGTTTTGACCGGAATTGAGCAGGGCTTTGAGGAATGAAGGTTTGTTTACATTGTGTACAGGATGTGGAATAAGCGAAATAACAGTAAAAGGGTGATCCTTACGGCTGGCAGCGAATCAGACGCTGCGGCCCGCGGCGAGAAATAACTGGATTGACTGGCTTCTCTAGTTTCGTTTAATGAAAAAAAAAACGCATCTACAAAACGTAGCTTTCGATCATCCCTCAGCACCACTTTTTAGTAAGTTTGATGTTTTATAAAATTCCTTATCTAAACTTTTATCGCCTTTCCATGGCATAGAAAATTATAAATAAAGAACGAATGACACTTCCTCGCTTAATTAGTCTGCTTGGACACGAGGATTCACAAATATTACGTTCGCCAAGCAGACTTGGAAACTACAATTACGCAGAAGCAATTACGGGACACAAATGTTAAGACACAAACTTCAGGAGTTATTTAACTTATGTAACAGTGAAAACATCGCTCCGGAAGAGTCATCCAGAAAAGAATCACGTGCTTTCTCTATAAATTTGTAAACGTTGCTTTGTTTCATTAATTTTGTAAATTAGTCTCCAATCAAGCGCGTTTCTTTTCAATCCACTTTTAGCCGTGCTAAAAGCTGCTTCTCAGTTTTTACAGCGAAGCTGTATACCTCTCGTTGGTCGGAAAATTTCGTGGCCTAAACACAAAACTCCATACACCATACCAGCTGTGTGATAGCTTCGCCGAGCTCGGGGAGAGAGAGCTGGGAGAGAGAGAGGGAGCTCAGCGAGAGTGAAAGCAGAGTCTAAGAGAAAGATTGTGGTTCTGAAGAGGAAGAGGCGCGATTTTCTGCAAAAATCGGAGTATAAAAATAGCATCGCGCAGCACAGCGGATGCGACGGTGGATAGGAGTGAAGGCATGTGGTAGTGAGACGCGTAGAGCTGCTGCTGACGCCGATCGCATTTCTCCGCGTTCGCGCCGAAAGCGCCTGGTGTCCGTGACTGCAGCCGATGCCTCTGGCGGCGGCGGGGCAGGTTTCAACCAGACAACGGGACACTAGTTGTTTCTGAAAGACTGAAGCGAGAGCTAGGTAAGCTTAAAGTAAGCGTTGCGGAAGAGAACATCGCGAGTTTAGATTGAGGGAAGCCGAAAGTTCGCGTAGGCGAATGAATGAAGATCCGGAGTCTTGTGAACGTGGCCGGTTGAATTCATCGCGATACTACGCGGAACAGCGCGAAGAAATCCTGAGCGCCAGGAAACTAAGTGTGTGGGTTGCGACTACTTTACTAAGCTTGCCCCAAAAATTAAGCGTGGCTTAATGTAAAAATTAAGCCACGCGTAATTTTTACAGCGAAGCCGTATACCTCTCGTTGATCGGAAAATTACAAAACGCCACGTTAACCGTTCAAGGCAAACGGCATATCTTGCCTTGCAATCAGGCATACAACATATATATATATATATATATATATATATATATATATATATACATCTAGTGAGGTCACCATGCTTTCATATAGAAAAGAGAGACCCGTCTAGTAACTCACTCAGTTCATTCTATGACTGCCATGGGTAGACCACGGAAATTGCAGACACCAGAAGAACAGCGTGTATACAGTGTTTAACCATGTGTGGTGTTTGATACAGCTTCGCTGGACATTCACGTTCCCAGGGCGGGATGGCGGAAACTTTCTTTTCTCCCAGACTCCCTCGTCTTCATGATGAAAAATAAAGGAACTATTAATAGAAGTCTCAGTTGTCCTTTTTTAGTCGTTCATATGGAGCGGCGGTGACGCGATGGTTTCAAGAGGCGTTCTTGCTTATTCAATAAAAATCTATGCAACTGTGTTATTTCGTCTTTGCCAATAGTTCAATTGCAATTATAGTGACACTCCAAGCGCATTTTTGCCGTGGTCGTGGATGTCACTGTGAGGTTCCGTATAAAGTCCAAACATGGTAACATCACCACCACGTGCCGTACGCTATAGGTGCAAGGGAAAGTGGGTGCGAAGGTACGAGGGTCAGCCGACGTTTGCGGCTCAATCTCGAGCGCACGAGGGAGAAAGGCGGGGCGGGAGCGCGCTTCTTGTGTCGCGCGCGAGGCACGGTTGGGTGGGGGGTTTACTCTGGCGGCGGCCGCGCGGGCAACCTATCTTGTAAGCGATCTGCGATGTAGAAAAAGTGCGCGCCAGCGCGGGCCTCACCTTCAAAGCGATCTGCGATGTGGAAAAAGTGCAACTAGTGCCGGTAGCTTCGTATGCGTTGTGCTTTCGACGTTCAGTTAGCGTTGAAGCTAGAGACGGCACGAAGGTGAATTCGCTCAATGCTGCTGCCGCGCCTCCTGACTCCAGCGTTTTGCCAGCGAGTTTCCGTGGTCATGTTCCTGTTTACCTGTGCACGCGCGACACCGTGCTTGATCAGTTAGTTAGTGAGCGAACATTTACAAGTTCATACGGCTCATAAAACTACTATCCTTAGTTCGTACAGTTGTCTACTAATTTGCTACCGCAATCAATGCTTCGCCTTTCGGGCGAAACTACGACATTTTTGGGATACCTTCCAAGATAGAAGACAGGTGTTGCCAAAAATATATTATATCCTGTCTCTTTCTGAAAAAAAGCTTTAGATTAGCAGCAGGGGTACCCATAGAGAAACACGTCGTGAAAGCATTTTTTCTTTATACTTGCAACTGCTGAACCTCAGATCAGGTAACTGTCATTCTTCTGCACAAGATTTACAGCTTATATTGTACGCGACGTTATAGTTATATGCCAGTGATTGCCATCAGCATCGGCTCTGCTTCAATATGTCATGCTACTGCGTGGGTAACTCTGTCCTCCAGAAAATGGTTTTCTTTTTTTTTTTATGACATGCACTGAATCTAAGTTCAGCTTCAGTACAAGACCCGATACTTCCACGAAGGCTTGGAAGTGCGACACATGCTAATCGGGTTGCATGGAGGTAGACACTGATGCAGCGGGTCAGAATCTGGAGAAATGCATGTCTCTACAATCACGTGCAATTGAAATTAAGCTTGACACTTAATTAAAAATTGCGGCGAGAAAAAGATCTGCGCTACTGCTCTCAGAAAAGCTTGCCAATTTCTGCAGGTCTCTTCTTGAGCAAGAAACTGCAACTAAAGCTCTGGTGAAACGTATCCATTCTCTTGAGAATGTAAGGGTAACAGAAGTTGCCCAGCTCAAAATTGATGGGGATAACTCAGAATAGCACAGTGGTCGCCCACCATCAAAATACATGGTGTTCGAGAAACAGAGCAGAAATGATTGATAGCTAACGTGAATCATATTGCAACGAGCCTCCGTCAAACAGCCATTACGACAGATGGCCGCTCTGCTTTAAATAGGCATGTTGCCAAGCGAGGCAAGGCTTGCGGTATCATTGTGCGGTTCAAAAGTGAGAAGCTCCGCGATTATTGGTTTGTGAGCAGAACAGAACTAAAACGCGTAACAATTTCAATATGTTGCAAGACTGACGCAACAATTTCAACATGACAAGGCTTTCATGGAAGCAGGGTGGGGAGTTGATTGAAGGCATTTCCTTACAAAAGTTGCCCACCATTTCTCCACCCGAACGCCACCTATCAAACGCGATAGGGTCTAAACCATTTCGCTGTCTAGCTAAGCTAACAACATCAGGTACGAAATGCAAGTTGACATTGAGCCAAATACGTTGCTCGGTTACCAAACCATGATGACTCACAGGGCTGACCGTTCACATTTCAACCCTGTATCATGGAGGAACTTTCGGAGGTGATCCGATTGCCTACTGCTGAGCGCCTCCATATTCCAGCTGAAGAAACTGTTGCAGACAGCCATGGCGTCCGAGATTGCGCGTGATATGACGGGCTTTGCTCGAGCCACCCCATTTGCACAGTTCTCGTGCGTGTGTTTCTTCTGTCCGTCCCTTTTACTGTGGCGCTGATTTATTGCTATAGCAAATATATGCACACTTAAGGTGAATCTCCGCCTCCGTCGCCGCTGTCGCCGTGATGGTGCGTATAAAGTCCAAGTGGGATAAGATCGCGGCCGCATGCTGTATGCTGTAGGTGCGAGCGAAAACATGTGAGGGTGAGCCGAGAAGGATGGTGGCTCTGTCCTGCTGCGGGTTCTTACGCGCGCAGAGGAGGAAAGCGGGAAGAGTGTCCGGCGACTTTTCGCGTGCGCAAGGCGGGAAGCTGGGAGATGTGCGCACCCTAAGAGAAGGGCATGGAGGAAGGAAACAACATGGAGAAGGGGGAGCAAAGGAGCATGGTAGCGTGCGCTTCCGCTTCTACTGCGGCCGCGACTTCACCTGGAATTGCTGAGCGCGCGGCCGCGCGGATACTATTTTGCAGGTTATGAGTGGTCGGTTCGAAGCCTAGCCAGCCCTAAGATAGCTGAAGGCTTCCTGTGAGCTGTGTTCTCGCGCGCCTAGTTCATGTTGAAGCGAGAGGCAGCACAAAGGAGAATTCGCTCGCCCCTGCTGCCACTCTTCATCACGCCGGCCTTTTGACAGCGAGTGTCCACGGTAATCACGTGAGATGTGTTCATGCTTGCCTGTGCGCGCGTGATGACGTGCTTGTTAATTGAGTTAGTGATTGTTTAGAACAGTTTACACAGCTGATAAACGCGTTAGGCTTACGGAGTATAGCTGCCTAGTAATTTGTTATCTTCAATCAATGCTTCCTCTTTCGGACTTTCTTTACTACCTGTTGGAGTTATAAGCTGCTTAACATATTACCTCCCAGCTACAAAAAAACAACTAATTTATAATCTTTTGATACAACATCGTGTTAGTCATTGTTGGCTGGTATAGTGTACAATGACGCAGACCAACCAAGGCCGTCTCATTTAATTAAAAATAAGTTATACTTGTAGTAGTCTACATTCAACGTTGTGTCAATTGTTACACTTATGTTAAGGAGTTAATTACGCTCGCGGGTGAAGTACGCTCGCTTGGTTGCTATCCAATATTTGTGCGAAAGAAGAAATAGTTTTTCTCGGCAACCACTGCACCAAATTTGAGGAGGTTTGTTGCATTTAAAGGAAAAGATTGAATTCTTGTGGCTGATAGCTGCAAATATTTTATTTCTGCCGTCAGTTTTTAATAAAAATTTGTACAAATCACAAATTTTCAGAAAACACCGAAGTTTACAACTACGCAACTCCGCAATCAAAAACAATATCACAATTTTGTAAATTGCACCTAATTGTACATCTAAAGCGGACAAAATTGATATAATATACATGGCTGTAAAATAAACCACTAATATATGAATAGAACTTTTGCAAAACTGGTGCAAACAATATAATAAACTCACGTAAGATATAAATTGGTGTATCAAATTTGTCCGCTATAGATGCAATTTACCGAACTGCGATATCTGGTCATGGAGCAGAGTTACTGATCCGTAAAATTCATTCGTCTATATTTTTTTCAAACTAATCAGTATTTGAAAGCTACTTTTAAGAATTTGTGGCTCTAACTCGAAATTCTGCTGTGAAAATTCAATGCAACTTGATTTCATCTCTCAAATGCAACAAATTTCAATAAAATTTCTCAATGGGTTATCTCAGAAAAACATTTCTGTGTTTTACATGTATTTGAATAGGTGGCATCGCAGGTGGGCCCGAGCTAAAGCTTCCTCATAAGTACCCGTCGCTTTGCTCCCGTTTTTTTTTGTGTATATTAGAATGATAAGAAGCTGTTAGCAAGGTTAGGAAAAATGTCATATAGAAATCTTTTTCTGCAACGCACGTATATTTATGAATTTTAGATGTTACTCGTGCTTTAGGTGAATTTAAAATTTTATAGTGTATTTTGCACTTCGGTTGTGCATGTGTCACGCTGTGTATTATATGTGTTTGGTTGTTTTATGGTCACGTATAGAAATGTATTTCGGTTGTGTGTTAGCGTATATTTTTCTAAAAT